>NC_059260.1:3153888-3171388 GCF_017591435.1 Portunus trituberculatus | reverse complement strand
TTGTTTATTCTCCATTGAAATGTGACAAAATTACTTCAGTTTTCCAAGTTGTCACAGGAGATTTTTTATTTATTTATTTTCTTATTTATTTATTTATTATTTTTTTAGGACATCATGGAAAGTCATATAAACCTGTAGTCTTTATATGGCTCGTCTTCTCAAACACCTCTGCGTTCCACCTTTACTATTTCAAAAGGCTTTATCTAAATTTACACGAGGTTTTTAATGTGTTTTTACGGTTCTAGAGGCAGAGTGACAAGATTTCTATATTATTAACTGGAGAAACACTCTTGAAAACCCCGCTAGTCATCTCTGTGGCCTTGGAGAATAGTCGTGGTGAGAGAGCAAAGCGTTTCTGAATACTGACCTTATGTTATGTGTTATGAAGTGTTTGTTTGTTCTCTATAGCAATATAAAACAGCTCGAGTTTCCCATGGTATTGTCAATGGGATGGTGTTTTTAGGCCGTCATAGAAAGTCTTGTATAAGCGTGGAGTCTTTCTTTGTGTTGCGGAGTCTGCTGTGTTTTGTTGTCTCCGTTTATTCTGTATTGGAATGTGACAATTGACTAACTTTTCCTAGGGTGATGTTATGCCTTTCACATCTTATAGGGAGTGTTTGCTGTCGTCGTGGAGTCTTTCTTTCACTGTTCTGTTTTGTTGTCATTCTGGGAATGTGACAATTGACTTTTTCCTGGGTGATGTTATGCCTTTCAAGCTGTCCGCCTTTCACCAGACTCTCAGTGGCTTTGCATAGTACATGGTAAGCAAATGGATGATCTCTTGTGCTTGCGTCAACACACTGCCCTGGTTAGCTTATGTCTCTTCGTGCTCTGATTTCGTGTTTTTATTAATTTTATTTATTTATTTAAGAGGGAAAAGCTGGTTAGGAGCAACATGAAATAAATAAAAAGATCCACTAAGTTGCCAGTCCCCTTACAGGTCAAAGAGTTAGACCTACAAAAAAAAAAAGGATAAATGTCTTGAAACTTCCCTCTTAAACGAAATCAAGTCATAGGAAGTTGGAAATACAGAATCTGGCAGGGAGTTCCAGAGTTTACCAGAGAAAAGGATGAAGGATTGAGAGTACTGGTTAACTCTTGCATTAAGCAGGTGGACAGATTAGTGGTGAAGGATTGAGAGTACTGGTTAACTCTTGCATTAAGGAGGTTGGACAGAATAGTGGTGAAGGATTGAGAGTACTGGTTAACTCTTGCATTAGGGAGTTGGACAGATAAGGGGATGAGAAGAAGAAGAAAGCTTTGTACGCCGAGGCAGCAGAAGAAGAGAGACTTGCAGTTCAATTAGTTAGTTTTTAAAAAGAGAATAGCTTAGCGTGTAGTTCTCAGCACACAGTGAAAAGTTACGCTAAGACTTAGAGTAATTGTAAAACTATGTGTAAAAACAGTTGATTAATTTGTAGTTTTTTTTTTTTTTTTTTTTAGGGTTTTTATTTATTTTTTTTTTTTAGCTTGTTTAGGATTTTTGCCTATTTTTTAAGATTTTTTTGTGTTTTTTAAGAGTATTTAGTTTATTTTAGGGTTTTTATTATATTTTTACATTTTTTTTTTTTAGTGTTTTTACGCTTGCAGTTCAATTAATGAGTTTATAGGGAGAGAATAACTTAGTGTATACTTCTCAGCACACAGTGGAAAGTTACGCTAAGACTCAGAGTAATTGTAAAACTTTGTGTAAAAAAGAAGAATGAAGTAGATGACTAAATGAATTGACGAGGGTTTTTTTTGTGGGTGTGTCGGGGAGTGAATGATTGCAAGTTGTATCTTATCTCATCTGAACGAGGTCACTTACCCGCTGGTGGTGACGTCAGAGGGTTGTTGTTGTGGTGGTGGTGGTGGTGGTGGTGGTGGTAGTGGTGGTGGTGGTACCGGTTACAAGCAAGAACAGTCGTAGTTTCTAACGTGCTTTCGCTCCTTTTATGTTTTCGTTCTTGTTTTTTTCTCTCTTCTTTCTTTTCTTTCTTTTTCTTCTTCTTCTTCTTCTTCTTCTTCGTCTTATTTTTTTCATCCTCTTCCTCATCCAGTTTATTAAATTATCCTTTACATATTTTCGTTCATTACCTTCATTTTCATCATTATCATCATCATCATCATCATCATTACCATCGTTATCCTCCTCCTCCTCCTCCTCCTCCTCCTCCTCCTCCTCCTCCTCCTCCTCCTCCTTTACATAACCCCAACCACGCGTTTCTCTGCCCACGTGACCAAGGTTTGGGCGGCCTGGCGGGAGGTCTGGTGTGAAAAAACCTCAGTCTCCACCCTGTCTGGCACTGTTGCTACTGCTTCTACTGCTGCTACTACTGCTACTGCTGCTTCTACTACTACTACTACTACTACTACTACTACTACTACTACTACTGCTACTGCTACATCAACAACATCAACAACAACAACGACAGCAACAACAACAACAACTACTACTGTTGCTACTACCATCACCACCACCACCACCACTACTATTACTACTACTACTACTACTACTACTACTACTACTGGTGCTGCTTTTATCGTAACCTTTATTATCATTACTTGTTTTTATATTTACTTCTCCTGCTCCTCTTTTATCTTTTCTTCTTCTTCTTCTTCTTCTTCTTCTTCTTGTTCTTCTTCTTCTTTTTGTTAGTGTTACATACGCCAGCACGCACTTACACAATGAGAGAGAGAGAGAGAGAGAGAGAGAGAGAGAGAGAGAGAGATGGCACAATCACGTGAGCAATGGGTGGGTGCGCATGTGTATCTCCCAGTGTGGTCACGTGTGTACGTACGTTTTGTATTGCAGTCATGTGTACGTAATTCATCGTGTGCGTACGTGGATCTGTTACTATGTACACGGAAGGCGATACTTGTGTGTGTGTGTGTGTGTGTGTGTGTGTGTGTGTGTGTGTGTGTGTGTGTGTGTGTGTGTGTTGTTACTTTACGTAGGCATGTTTTATGGATCAGAGAGAGAGAGAGAGAGAGAGAGAGAGAGAGAGAGAGAGAGAGAGAGAGAGAGAGAGAGAGAGATACCTTCTTCAGCTGATGATGGAGGAGGGGAAGGAGGAGGATGACGAGGAGGAGGAGAAGGAGGAATATCAACCGTGTCTGTGTTAAAAAAGCACGTGTTTGTATGCGTGCATGTGTGTGTGTGTGTGTGTGTGTGTGTGTGTGTGTGTGTGTGTGTGTGTTACTTGGTAATCTGAGTCACTGTTTGTGTTGGATGTAATCTTCAACGCCTACTTAAATCCCTCCTACTCCTCCTCTTCCTCCTACTCCTACTCCTACTCCTCTCTCTCTTTCTCTTTCTCTTTCTCTCTCTCTCTCTCTCCCCTTCCCTCTCCTTTCCTTTCCTCTACCTTCCCTTCCACCCTTTCTCCCTCTCAAGCACTATTATTCCTACCGTTCCCCCAGCAATTAAACCATTGAAACTACTGTATTGTCACCAGGGAAACCATTAAGGAAGTGGTGGCAGACGCGTGTGGTGTGTTAAATGCATGCAAACCCTCACGTGTTAATATTGATGGTGGCTCTGCGCTCTCAGGTGACTCAAGGAATGAATAGCAGGAGAAACATGCGCCGTAGAAATATTGAAGGGTGTTAAACCGTTGAGGAAAATATGTTGTGTTGTTATTGTTTGGAATGTTTTATTTTTTCATTGTGTTTTGTTGGTTTGGTTAAGGAGAAAGATTGGAGTGGTGTGTTTACTGGAAATGGAAGAGAGTGTGACAGAAAAATAAGAAATGTAAAAGCAAATAGGAGTGAGTAGATTAAGTTAGGTGAGTGAAAGAGAGAAAGGAAAAATAAATCACACACTAGAACAGATGATAAGATAATTTAGAAAGAAAATGGGTAGAATGGAATAAAGTAAAATTGAATATTGAACAGAAGAGAGAAAAAAAAAAAATAATATAAAACAGAATAATAGAATAAGCATAAAGAAAATTGAAATGGAAAAGAAAAGAAAATACAAAAAAGAAAAGGAGAACAGAATAAGAAAAAAAAGGAAAAATGTCATAGAGGAATTGTCAGATTGTTAGTGCCAAATCAACGTAAAACCTCAAGAAATAAAAAAAAAAAAAAAAGAATAAACCGACATATTTATGCACGAGAATGACAAGTATATAGATGTATGGCAACTATAGAAGAAGAATCTCACGTGCTCTCCTTATGACTTACTGAGTGGCCTTGTATTTCCCAGGGCCATTATGAAACCAGTCACGGATCATTGTTAAGCTTATCTATTTATTATTTGCTACGGTGTTATGCAAATAGGCGGATTAGAATGTTATCTCTCGCATTGTGTTGTGGGTGGTGGCGATTCCTCAGCACAGGTGTTGTGAGATAATTGGCGTGTTTGTGGTGAGTGTGGTATTGGTGTGGGTGTTGATAGAAACATTACTCACCAATGTCTGATAAAAGCTTAGGGCTTGATTGTCTCGGTCAGTGTGTGGTGTGTGTGTGTGTGTGTGTGTGGGTGTGGGTGGAAACAGAAATTACCGAGATATGATTGTGTTTTGTGTTTTGTGATGTGAATATTAATAGAACCATTCCTTAAATTATGTATGTTGAAAAATGAATAGGTGTTTTTGTTGCTGATGTGCTTATATTAACTTATCTCCTTCAGTACCAGGATGCGTTACTATTTGGTGATTTTATACAGCTTCAGAAACGCATGTGGGGCATTAGAATAGTGAAGACTGTGGCCATTAATCTTCTGACCTCCATAGATCCTTGCTAATGTCAATAAAATGGTCTAATCGTACACAAATCCCAAGGTAAAAATGTGTTTTCAATATTGAAAAGAATAACTTAACTTCTTCAGTACAAGGACGCGTTTCTATATTCGTTGTGCTTACTATTTGGCGATTTTATACAGCTTCAGGAACATGTGTTGGGAATAGAATAGTAAAAGACTGGCCTCCATATACCTCCATAGACCCTTCCTAATGTAATTAAATCGTGTAATCACACCCAAAAATCAAGGAAAAAATGTGTCTCATTATTGAAGAGATCAAGAAAAGTAAATAGATATATAAAAATAATAAATAAAATGTTTGATTGTGAGATATGACGAGAAGAAATTTGTGAATATAACTTAAATATAAACAAAATCAACGCTCTTATGGTGTCTAATAAGAAATATGCACGATTCTTTGAGTTAATAGACGTGGATGGGTAAAAAAAAAAATAAACGAAATGAAAATAAATAAATAGAGAGTGCAGTGATGAAATTAAAATGACCAGAACAAGGATACGATTTGAATATGAACACAAGCAAGACTCATGATATCCAGTAAGGAAAATGAATGATTCTCTTGTCAAAGCATGAGTAGCTAAGACAAGGACAGAGATATGATAGGGTAAACAGTACAGTGATAGGTGAATGATGGGTAAACAGTACAGTGATATTGAGAGATGATAGGGTAAACAGTACAGTGATGGGTGAATGATGGGTAAACACAACCAGTACTGAGATAAGGAGAGATGGGTGACTAGTGATGGGAAGGTAGATGGGGAGATGTCAAGGTATACAGACACACATAAGTAGATTGTGAGGTAGGCAGATAAATAAAGATATTGATAAGGTGGTTGTTTCCTGAAGGGACAGACAGATGGACAGACGTGTGGGTGAAGGAATAGATGACTTAGGATAGAAGTGAATAAGTGATTTTTTTTATTCCGTTATTTTAACCCACCTGTTCTTTTTTTCTTTTCCTTTTTTTATTTCTTTTGATTTTTTTTTAGTGAGTGTTTGTTTGAGTGTGTGTGTGTAATTCACCATCACCACGGTCGCCTGCTGGTCACCCAGCCAGTCTTTCCCATTACGGAGCGAGCTCAGAGCTCATAGACCGATCTTCAGGTGGGACTGAGACCACAACACACTCCACACACCGGGACAGCGAGGCCACAACCCCTCCAGTTACATCCCGTACCTATTTACTGCTAGGTGAACACACCCCACACATTAAGAGCCGCGCCCATTTGCCTCGCCGCGCCGGGACTAGAACCCGGCCCTCTCGATTGTGAGTCGAGCGTGCTAACCACTACACTACGCGGTGTATTTGGTTATGTAATGTATGGTAAAATGTATCCAGTATTGAAGTGGTTAAATCCTGCAGTGGCTCAGTTATTCAATGGAAACAAGTCTCAGTGTGTTTTATCCCTTAGCACTGATAGCTTTTTCCTCTCAGATGCCCCACATAGATTGCAATCATGTGTGTATTTACCTAGTTGTATTTACCTAGTTGTAGTTTTACGGGGCCTGGGCTTTATGCTCGTGTGGCCCCGTCTTCATATCTACACTTATCCAATCTTACTTTAAAAGTATGTACACTCGTTGCAGACATTACTTTTTCATTTAAACTGTTCCACGTCTCAATACATCTTTGCGGGAAACTATATTTTTTAACATCTCTCAGACATCTTCCTTTTCTCATTTTCTTACAATGCGATCTTGTGCTTCGAATGTCATATTCTTCTCTCAGGATCAGTTTCTCATTATCCACTTGGTCCATTCCGTTAATCAATTTATAAACTTGTATCAGATCTCCTCTCTCCCTTCTTTGTTCCAGGGTTGGTAGATCCATTGCCTTTAGTCTCTCCTCTCCTCATGTGTGTGTGTGTGTGTGTGTGTGTGTGTGTGTGTGTGTGTGTGTGTGTGTGTGTGTGTGTGTGTGTGTGTGTTTTTTTTTTCTTCTGTTTCAGCTATTTACTTATTTATCATTCCCAAGGCACTAATGCAGGTTTCTCAAATAGATAGAATGTTTTATTTGGTTCATTTATTTGTTTATTTATCATTCCCAAAGCACTAAAGCAGGTTTCCCACTTTCCTATCTCTGTACACCATTGACCAGCCTCCATTAACGGAAAAACAAAATAAATATATAAATGATTCTTAACCCCTTTAGTTCCATGCCACGTTTTCATATTCACTCTGCTTACTATTTAGCGATTGTATACAGCTTCAGAAACTTATGTAGGGGTTAAAATAGTAAAAACTCTGGCCATTATTGTTTAGACCTCCATAGACCCTTCCTAATGCAAATAAAATCGTCTAATCACACCTAAAAATCAAGGTAAAAGTGTGTCTCGGTACTGAAAGGGTTAACGTAAAATGATAAGCAAATAAATATATCTATGAACTAAATTATTCCATGACATAAATTTTATTTTTTTCACCCTAGGGAGTATTTGAATGAAAGATCAGATAAACACTTATAGATACGCGAAAACCTGTTGAATATTCATCTCTTGTGCATAATCAACGCTGCAGATCGCCACAAATCGACGTTACCTTTTATTAACAACTTGTATGGCACGAAACACACCTGGAATGAATTATACTCCAATATAAGCACTCCGGTAAACTAGAACCATTGTATTTCGAACTTCCTATGACTTGAGTTCATTTAATCCCTTCAGTACCATGACGCGTTTCCATATTCATTCTAGTGACTATTTGGTGATTTTATACAGCTTCAGAAACTCATGTGGGGGGATTAGAATAGTGAAGACTGTGGCCATTAATCTGACCTCCATAGAGACTTCCTAATGTCAAATCTGAAGGTAAAAAATGTGTCCCAGTACTGAAGGGGTTAAGAGGGAGGTTTCAAGACATTTATCCTTTTCTTTTGGCTAACTTTCTATCAGACCTGCAAGGGGACTGTAAACTAAGTGGACCTTTTTTTTTTTTTTGTATTTTTTGTTGTCCTTGGCCATCCTTTCCCTCTAACATAAAAAATATATATATCCCAGATTATTAGTGGTGAATCATGAGAGAGAGAGAGAGAGAGAGAGAGAGAGATACTTTGCAATTGCCCAGTTTGTTAGTGGTGAGTCATTAGAGAACTTTGGAAGAACAGATAAGTGTATGATTGGGAGTGATAAGGGGAAATAAGTAGATATATGTCATACAGGAAATACCATGTGTGAACCAGATTTATTATTTTTTTTTTTATTTATACCATGTGGGTTTTTCACGGGAATTTCTGGGCTAAAGGGGATACTTCTTGTGGTACCTCCTATCTCAAAACCCACCCGCTAGGAAACCGTTGCCCCGAGTGAGGAAGCCCAACCTACACTCGGACCGTGGACAGGATTCGAACCCGTGCGCTTGGAGACCCCTCGGACCCCAAAGCACGCATGGTTCCACTGTACCACTAACCTTATTTTTCTCTAACATTCAAAATCAAAAAAAAAAAAAAAAAAGTGGATTAAAATATCTAGCGGTATTTAGGTCAATATTCTGAAACGCTTTGCTCTCTCACCATCACTGCTTCCAAAGGCTCCAGTTGAAGATACTGATGTTTTTACGAGTGTTTTTATGGTTCTGGTGATGGATTGGCAAGATTTCTAGTTTATTAAAAGGAGAAACTGTCTTGAAAACCTTGCTAGTTGTTGCTGTGGTCTTGGAAAATCGTCGTAGTGAGAGAGGAAGTCGTTTCTGAATACAGGTGTTAGTCTCCACACCTTTACGTAACTCTTCTCTTGCTTTTTGTAGAATCTGAACCCTTTCCTGAAGAGTGTGATTGATTAGTACACAGCGAGACAGGATGTAGGTGTGTTGGGTGAGATTCTAATGCAGCAAGACTCATCCCACACCGCCTTCCTACCTGACCTTACCTGTATAGCGTGTTAATTAGACCCAGCTGAGTAATGGGTCATGATCCTTTTAGCCAGGTGTTCTCAAACCTTTAATTATGATCTGCTTACCACTTGATTACTTCTGCTGCTATTGTTACTATTGCTCCGACTACTACTACTGCTGCTGTTACTTCTACTTCGACTGCTACTGCTACTACTACTGCTACTGCTACTACTACTGCTATTGCTTCTACTACTACTACTACTTTTACTACTACGACTACTACTACTACTGCTGTTACTGCTACTACTACTACTACTACTACTACTACTCTCTCTCTCTCTCTCTCTCTCTCTCTCTCTCTCTCTCTCTCTCTCTCTCTCTCTCTCTCTCTCTCTCTCTCTCTCTCTCTCTCTCTCTCTCTCTCTCTCTCTCTCTCTCTCTCTCTCTCTCTCTCGTAACATCTTTATCATATTCCTATCATTCACCCTCCTCCTCCTTTACCTGTCCTGCTGTCCTTCACCTGCTCCGTTTACCTTCACCTACTCACCTTAATTTATAAACACGTGTCCAGATTAGAAGTTTTGGGTTATGTAATAGATGTCATTCCTTTTCTTTTTTACCTTTCCTTGTGGCGCTTCTCTTTAAATCGACTTCCTATCCTGATTAAGAGTGTTTGGTTATGTAATGTATGGTTTCCTTCTCTTTCTATGGTAATGCTTCTCTTTGATGCTTGTCAACCCCTTCAGTACCATGACGTGTTTCCATATTCATTCTGCTTACCATTAGCATGTTTTGAGGGTATTTTAAGACAGTTTGGCATGTTCTGAAGACATTTGAAGATAGTTTGGCATGTTTTGAGGGCATTTTAAGACAGTTTTGGCATGTTTTGAGGGTATTTTAAAACAGTTTGATGTGTTTTGAGGACATTTTAAGATAGTTTGGTATGTTTTGAGGGTATTTTAAGATAGTTTGGTATGTTTTGAGGGTATTTTAAGATAGTTTGGTATGTTTTGAGGGTATTTTAAGATAGTTTTGGCATATTTTGAGGGTATTTTAAGATAGTTTGGCATGTTTTTTTAGGGTATTTTAAGACTATTTTGGCATGTTTCGAGGGTATTTAAGACAGTTTTGTATGCTTTGAGGGCATTTTAAGATAGTTTGGCATATTTCGAGGGTATTTTAAGACAGTTTGGTATGTTTTGAGGACATTTTATGAGAGTTCGGCATGTTTGGAGAGTATTTTAAGTAATTCAATGGAAACAAGTCCCAGTGTGTTTTATCCCTTGCCACTGATAGCTTTTTCCTCTCAGATGCCCCACATAGATTGCAATAGTCCTCTTATGTAATAGATGCACTAACCCATTATCATTACCCTGTTACCTTGTTATCATTCTGACGTGACAGTCGCTCTGTTTACACCTATTTGTTGTTTTTTTTTGTATGTATACGTAACCTCATTAATTTGGGTTGATAGTCTACTTGAACTGATAACCTATTGATAACCGGACAGCGTATTTTTTTTTTTTTTTTTTTTGCGTTTTTCTCCCTATTAGAATGAAAATGTCAACGCTTTTCTCTCTGAATAGATTTCCTTATCACTGGTGTTCTGTTTTTTTCTCTGCCCTCATTGGTGCGTTAGAGAGAGAGAGAGAGAGAGAGAGAGAGAGAGAGAGAGAGAGAGAGAGAGAGACAAAACACACATAAGAAAACATAGAAAATAGAATGAAAAGAGGACAACAAACTTAGAAAAAGAGAATAAGCATCATTATAATAAAAGGAGTAAAGAAGGAAGGAAGAAAGGAAGAGGAAAAAAAAAGAAAAGGCTGAAAGAGAGAGAGAGAGAGAGAGAGAGAGAGAGAGAGAGAGAGAGAGAGAGAGAGAGAGCTGTGACATGTCTGTGATAGTTATGAAAAAGTTTGCTTGGATATAGAAAAAGAGCATTCCTCATTAATTTTATTTTCTCTTGCCTTTTCGTCTGTTCCACCTCACCCAAACAAAACCTTCATTTTTTTAACTATTTTATCTAATTCTATTTTTCCCGCCCGTCTATTCCACCTCACCCAAACGAAACCTTCACATTTCAACTCTTTTTACTCATTTTCTCTCTCCATCCGTCTATTCCTCCTCACCCTAACAAAAACCTTCATATTTCAACTCTTTTCACGCATTTTTCTCTCTCCCATCCGTCTATTCCTCCTCACCCTAAGAAAAACCTTCATATTTCAACTCTTTTCACTCATTTTTATCCTTTCCTTCCGTCTTTTCCACCTCACCCTAACATAATCTTCCTTTCTCTACCCGTTTTAATTTTTTTCTCTCTCCTGACCGTTTACTCCACTTCCCACAAGCCAAACTTTCCTCCATCCAACTTCCTCCACTCATTTATTTCCCTCTCCGTCTATTCCAAGTCACCCTAGCATAATTTTTTAAATTTTATTTTTATCTATTTATTTTGTCATCTATTTTTATTTATCTATTTCATCACCGCCCTCCTTTTTTTTTTTTTTTTATCGCGTTTTTAGATAAAGTTTTCATTTATTTTTTTTAAAGGACTGTAAAACTTCACGTAATTAATTGTATATTGAAATTTCTTACCCTTTTTTTTTTTTTATCTATTTATTTCCTGATACCCACACACCTGTCAAACCTGTGCTCGTCCACCTTTCTTTCTTTCACCAATCATTCCTAAGGTGCCAGTGAAGGGCTGACACACACACACACACACACACACACACACACACACACACACACACACACACACACCTGTCTCATCTCCGTCTATTTCTGTATACCTGTCATACCTGTGTTTATATATCCACCTTTCTTTTCCCTATCATTGTAACGTGCCAGTGAAATGCTATCTCTCACACACACACACACACACACACACACCTGTCTCATCTGTCTATCTCTGTCTACCTGTTTGAAATGCATTACATAACAAACACCTGCGTACCTGTCAATTTTATGTCTGTCTGTCTTATCTTATATTCTAAATGCATCACGTATATACACTAGTTTAATCTCTGTATATTTGTTTGTCTAGCGTCTTAACCTGTCAGGAATGCATTGGGTAACATATACACGGCTAATCGCTTTATCTCTCCCGTCTTAACCTGTCTTTATGCTTTTAGATAATATGCGCACCTGTCTCATGTCTTTATATATGTTTACTTGTCTTATAATTTGATGCTCCTGTGCTTATCCGTCTCATTTCTATCTGTCTTGTGTCTTTATATATGTTTACTTGTCTTATAATTTGATGCTCCTGTGCTTATCCGTCTCATTTCTATCTGTCTTGTGTCTTTATATATGTTTACTTGTCTTATAATTTGATGCTCTTGTCCTTTTTCATCTCATTTCTACCTGTCTTATGTCTTTATATATGTTTACTTGTCTTATAATTTGATGCTCTTGTCCTTATTCATCTCATTTCTATCTGTCATCTCGTTTCTTTATATCTGTTTACCTGTCTTGTACTTAAAATTTAATGTTATTGTACCTTTCTGTCTCATTTCTATCAGCTATTTCGTGTCTTTATATGTTTACCTGTCTAGTACTACTTATTTAATGCTCTTGTATGTACAGTACCTTTCTATCTCATTTCTATATGTCATCTCGTGTCTTTATATCTGTTCACCTATCTTATACTTTTAATTTGATGCTTTTGTACCTTTCTGTCTCATTTCTGTTTATCTGTCACTTTAACCTGTCATTTATTCATCACTAACCTCTCTTACATTTCACTTCCGCTCTCTCATTTCTGCACATCTGTCTAGTCATATTTGTTTAATGCACTTCTATCTATCTGTCATATCAATCTGTCATTTATCTATTGCTAACACATTTTTCCTTTATTTCTACTCCGCTCCCTTATTTCTGCACTTCTTCTGTCTATCATTTTAACCTGTCATTGAATCATCACTAACTTACGCACACACCTGTCCTTTGCATTCCTAATTAAAGTATGTACTACCTACGAAATCTTTACTTCCTCACACACCTGTCCTGTCCTTTGCATTCCTAATTAAAGTACCTGCGAAATCTTTACTTCCTCACACACCTGACTCACCCAATTAACCTGAGAACACCTGCCTACTTCCCCATCCTATAAATGACCCTACACCTGCTACCTGTGTTCTCACCTGCATCCTACATACCTTTCCCTAATTAACTCCGGACTACCCCTTTCCACCTGTCTCCCTTCCCCCCCTACCTTTCCTTTCCCGCCCAGGTGAGAGGTGAAGGTGCAGTTTGGGTTGAAAGTCCCCTTAGGTTATTACAGAAATTTCTACCTTCCCTCCCTTCTTTTGTTGCAATGATGAGCTACCTGACTCGAACCCCTCCCCCCCCCTCTCTCTCTCTCTCTCACCTGTCAAAGTTTCACCGCCTCAAGGGAGAGAGAGAGAAAATGATTTAGGGTGGTGGTTGGAGAGAGAGAGAGAGAGAGAGAGAGAGAGAGAGAGAGAGAGAGAGAGAGAGAGAGTTATCCCATGTGAAAAAAAAGGAAGAAAAGTAGGAAGTTTGAGAAAGAAGGAAAAAGAAAAAGGTTACACACTAATAGGGAGTAGGAAGAAAAAAAAAATAGGAATACCAGGAATAAAATTAGAAATACTTGAGGATGAACTAAAGAATCCCAAGCACCAAGGGAATGTAGGACAGAGACTACAGTTAAAAGTTACAAGCGAGGGTTAAAAAAAAAAAAAGACACGTTTGGTAAGGCGTTAGAGAAGGTCAGGTGTGTAAGTAACGGAAGGATAAGGACACGGCATCGAGTAGGGTGGCGGTGGTGGTGGTGGTGGTGGTTTTCAAGGTGAGGCAGTGATGGTGATAAAGTTCAAGGATGAAGGACTTTGTAGGGGCGAGATGGTGTAGACTTTGGACTGTGATGCCGCTGGTGTCACTAGGCTGAGGTGATGAAGGGAATGAGTGAGGTTGTAGTAGTAGTGGGGGTGTGGGTGTGGCTGGGTATGTGTGTAGTAGTGGTAGAAGTAATGGTTTATTGTGTGACTGGGGGTGTGTGTCTGTGAGTGGTAGACAGATAATGGTTCAGTGTGTGTGTGTGTGTGTGTGTAGCAGGATCTCGTCGTGTCCCAGGCTGCCGCGGGAAGGGATGGTGTGGTTGCCTGCTAGCTGCCTGCCTGGTGGTGGCGGTCTCCTACCCTGAGCGTCCCGTCACTTTGGAAGAAAAACTGAGAGGCGGTTTAGCATGAAGGCCACGCCAGGGAGGACAAGTGGCCCCCTGGTGGGCGTCCTTGACGGGGGAAGGACATCAGGGTGGAGGGGAGGGGAATCATAGAGCAGACAACTGTACTAAGTGTAATGACCTTAATTAAATTAGTGGTGATAATGACTGGAACAAACAAGACTTACACATAGACACATAATGTTACGCCTGACCTATTGATAGTAATTGTCGTAATTTCTCTTATATACAAATATACATAGATGGACGCTCGCATCCGACTATCACAACTAATACTTGTACTTAACCCCGGCGAACATCGCCGGGGTGACCGATTGAGGGAGAGACGAGACAGTGTGACGTGAGAGTATAGCGTGTTGGTCCCTTCAGGTGGGCGGGTCTGTCTGCGGGCGGCGGGCGTCCAGCGCTCACTCGTCCAGGCAGATGGTTCGCACCAGCACCTCGGAGACCATGTATGGGTCCGCGTTGGACGACGGCCTCCTGTCTTCCAGGTAACCCTGCTTCTCCTCGGCCACGCCGCGGGGGATCCTGATGGAGCAGCCCCTGTTAGCTACGCCGGCGGAGAAGTCATGGATGGAGGAGGTCTCGTGCAGGCCGGTGAGGCGGCGCTCGTTGTCCTTGCCCTCCTTAGGGTCGTAGGCCTTGATGTGGCGGATGTGGTGCCGCGACAACTTGTCGATGGCCTTCTCAATCTCGGCAATGCCGTTGGGGTCTCTCATCTCCTTGGTGGAGAAGTTGGTGTGCATGCCGGCGCCGTTCCAGTCTCCTGGAATGGGCTTGGGGTCCAGGCTGACCACGATGCCGAAGTCCTCGGCCACGCGGTGCAGCAGGTAGCGGGCCATCCACAGGTCGTCGCCCATGGAGATGCCCTCGCAGGGACCCACCTGGAACTCCCACTGGGCGGGCATCACCTCGGCGTTCTCGCCGGAAATGTTGATGCCGGCGTACAGGCAGGCGCGGTAGTGCGCCTCCACCACGTCACGCCCGTAGACTTTGTTGGCGCCCACGCCGCAGTAGTAAGGACCCTGGGGTCCTGGGAAGCCGTTCTTGGGCCAGCCCAAGGGGTGGTTGTCAGTGTCCAGCAGCGTGTATTCCTGCTCCATGCCAAACCAGGGGCGGGACTCCGCGGCGCGGGTCATGGCATCCAGACACTGGCGGCGATGGTTGGTCTCTGTGGGCTTCTTGTTGTGCTTGTAGGTCTCGCACAGCACCAGCTTGTTTTCGCCGAGGCGGAAGGGGTCGCGGTACAGTGCCACGGGCCTCAGGTACACGTCGCTGTTGCTTCCCTCAGCCTGTCCCGTGGAGGAGCCGTCGAAGTTCCATTCTGGCAGTTCTGTGGAGAAAAGAAACGCTCAGACGAGCTGGCCTCGCGCATGTCACGCCCACGCGCTCACTCACTCACTCATGCAGCATCAACAGGTCCCCGCGTATTGACGCAGAGGAGCTGAGAGCCTCACCTGACCGCGCCTTCCTTCCGTGATGGTATTGATCCTGGATAACCCTTCCCCTCATACACCCCTCGCCCCTCGTCCCAGCCTCGCCCTACCCCGCTGTCGCCGCCAACCATTGTGGTGACGTGAACAAATCATCAGACCATGATCGATTGAATTCTTTCCCGTCTCTCCGTCTCCCCAGCTCAGGCCAGCCCGAAGTCCCGTTACCCGCCCAGTGGACTGTCCCTCACCCTCTCTCACCGCACCCACACTCACCTGAGGCACATTTAGGGATGAAGTTGACGGTGCGGGTCTTGGAGCGGAGGTGTTCCCCTGTGCCATCCACCCACACGTACATGACCTGGCATTTATTGTCAGGAATGGGCAGGCGCATGTACCTGTCCAGCACCGTCTTGTCTGTCAAAGCGGTAGAAGCCATCTTGTTCACCTGTCAACAAAGGAACACGTTATCATCAAGTTAGAACCAGCGCTGCGAGGAATCAGAGTGGAATCAGAGTAGAGTCAATGTGGCAGAGTTGGACGTGAGGGTTTGAGTGACAAAGTTGCTCACCTTACGAGGATTGTAAAGTCCAGCGTTGAGAAGTGCTGAGTGAGGTTGTGGATTGACTGAGCGTCGTGTCTATGCCCATTGAAGACGTGGAGCGATCTATAGTGCCTTGCTCTCACTGGGGGTTTATATTCTTGCTTGTGACGTCATCAACATGCGCACTGTGTTCCGACTAGACTTCCACATGTCACCACGCTCCTCATCTCCCATGCACTTTATCATCCGTCTTCCCAAATCTTATCTCTATTTTTCAGCGTAGGGGGGTAGCCCAGTTATGTGGCGGTGTTACATCATTCACCACCTGTGGACAAACGAGAGATATACGCCATAGAATCGAGATATTAAGAGTTAACAGTATAGATCACGCCCCCCGCACCTCCCAACACCCCCTGCCTCTACCATCACCACCACCTCCGCCGCAACCGCCATCCCCCGCCCTCAAACAAGTAGCAGATTCAGTCACGTTTATTTACATTTCTACACATCTTCGCATGATATAAACATGGCGACGTTGGGGAAACTGGAGTAAGGAAGTGTGAGGTCCCAGGAGTGTAGCGCAGAAGGAGGGCGGGGCGAGGGAGAGGCAGGGCACCAGGAGATAACCCTAATACAAGTACACCTGCTACAGAAATATGCCATTTGAAAGAATTTACCAGTTTATGTCACTTCTAACAAGGCGCAGCAGCTCTTATTGTCAGGGGTGGGCGTGTGAGGGAGTGCGTGCATGTGTGGGCAGGGGCGTGGGTGTGCTGCGCAGGTGTAGGTGAAGAAGAAAGGCGAAGGAGGGGAGTTTTGTGGTGGTCTGTGGTGTCCCCGAAGCTTCACGTGTTTGGGGCAAGGAGGAGTTTTCCACTGTTCTCTACGCATGCACTCTGCCTACCTTGCCGAGTGGTGGTTGTTTCTCTCTCTCTCTCTCTCTCTCTCTCTCTCTCTCTCTCTTGGAGGTATAGACACGAGAGGTCAACGGGTGTGTTTCTTATCATTTCTTAGTAGTAGTAGGTGTATTAGCTGTAGAATTGCCGTTTTTGTAGTAAAATGAGTAGTAGTAGTAGTAGTAGTAGTAGTAGTAGTAGTAGTAGTAGTAGTAGTAGTAGTAGTGTTTTACTATCTGTTTTTATCCCTATTCCTTATAATTTTATCTTGCTTGTAGTAGTAATAGTAGTTGTAGTAGTTCAGTAAGTAATGATTAGCAGTTTCTCTCTCTCTCTCTCTCTCTCTCTCTCTCTCTCTCTCTCTCTCTCTCTCTCTCTCTCTCTCTCTCTCTCTCCGTCTGTGTGTGTCTGGACAGTTGGCATATAAATTTTCCACTGCTTGCTTTCATGAATCCTGAGGGGTGTGCGTCTTGCATGATCAGGCTGGCCGGGGGTGGGGGAGGAGGAGTGGTTTGTTGTTGTTGTCGGTATGGTGTGTGTGTGTGTGTGTGTGTGTGTGTGTGTGTGTGTGTGTGGTTATTTATTCATGCTCTGTTTGTTCGTTTCTTTTGTGCATCGTTCTTGTCTGTTGGTGTTCTTGTCATATCATCATCATCATCATCATCATCATCATCATCATCATCATCAGCACGTTCCTTGACCTAGATGATGTGATGCCTGAGTATCGCATTCAACAACAACAACAACAACAACAACAACAACAGGAATTTAGTAGCAGTTGCATTTCATTGTCTACTCCATAAATTTGACCTTGTTGTGTCTATATCAGCTCTCTCTCTCTCT
>NC_059260.1:3121388-3126388 GCF_017591435.1 Portunus trituberculatus | reverse complement strand
CAGTGACATACAACCATACATCTGTTGCGAGAGTTAGCAAGCACTAGATAGAAAGATAGCGATAATCTCAAGTTTTCTGTATTAGTATTGATAACATTGTGTCATTTTTATTCATTCATTTTTCTCTGGTTCCTTTCACACTTAACCCCTTCAGTACCATGTTTTCATATTCATTCTGCGTACTGTTTGGTGATGTACAGCTTCAGAAACATATGTGGGGGATCAAAATAGTGAGGACTCTAGCCATTAATCTTGTGACCTCCATAGACCGTTCCTAATGGCAGTAAAAGGGTCCAATCGTACCCAAAACTTATGGTGAAAAAGAGTTCCAGTACTGAAGAGGTGAAATGTGTAAACAACAGTAGGCGTGAATGTATAGAAAGATGAATGAGAGAGAGAGAGAGAGAGAGAGAGAGAGAGAGAGAGAGAGAAAGAGAGAGAAATAACCTTGACTGACATTTCACTTCATTCCAAAACAACAAAAACAATAAGACATGACGCGTTAACTTCACCTTCAATATCCTTCAATGTCGAGTCTCTGCCCTCAGTGTTATTCCGACTTGACCTAACCCAATCCCTAACCCCCCAGCCCGGAGACCCTAGCCCCCAGCCCCCAGCCCCCAGCCCTCATACCTACACCCTCCTGATCCCTCCCCATTGCCTCCTTTCCTCTTCTCTCCTCCTCCTGACCTAGCCCCCAGCCCCCAGCCCCCAGTCCCCAAGACCCCAGACCCCAGCCCCCAGCCCCAAGCACCCCAACCACTAGTTGTCCGCCCCTGTCATTCCTACACGCTCCCTTCTCTTCTCTCCTCCTCCTCCTTTCTTTACTCCTCCTCTCCCTCCTCCTTTTCCTCGTTCTACCTCCTCTCACGTCGCTGCCCTCGTGGTGCCCTGAGGGAGTGTACGCCCTGTCATCAGCTCCTTCGTGTTGCGTGTCCTCCAAGTGCTGGGAATCCTACAAGAGGGGGGGGGGATCCTGCAGGGCTCGTGTGTGTTGTGTTTTTTTAATTTATTTGTGTTTTGTTTTTGTTTGTGCGGTGTTGGGTTGTGGATTAAGAGAGAGAGAGAGAGAGAGAGAGAGAGAGACGCTGGAAATTTCCTTAATCTCCTTCTCTCTCTCTCTCTCTCTCTCTCTCTCTCTCTCTCTCTCTCTCTCTCTCTCTTCTCTTCTATTCCCTTCCCTTCCATTAAAGGACGCCTGCCTCATTCCTTCTCTCTTTCCCTCCCTCCCTCCCTTCTCTTCCTCCCTCCCTCTCTCCCTTCTCTTCCTCCCTCCCTACCTCCCTCCCTCCCTCCCTACTCTCTCTCTCTCCCAACTCCCTCCCTCCCTCCCTCCCTCACTTCGTAACATCTCACGTGGACCTCCTCGTGTTGCTTAGCCTTCCCCTACCCCTCCTCCTCCTCCTCCTCCTCACTATTCCTCCTCCACCCCCTCCCTCTCCTCAAACCATTCGATCATCATTCCTTTCTATCTTCTAATGTTCTCCCCCTATTCTCTTCTTTATCCTCCTCCTCTTCCTCCTCCTCCTCCTCTTCCTCCTCCTCCTTCATTTTTATCTAATATTCGCTGCTCTCCTTTCTCTTCGTGTCCTTCATTTCTTCCTTTTGCCCCATCCTCCTCCTCCTCCTCCTCCTCCTCCTCCTCCTCCTCCTCCTCCTCCTCCTCCTTCTCCTCCTCCTCCTCCTTTCGCCAACCGCAACCTTTTCCTTACAGCTATTGCTACCATTACTTTTTCTCCTTTTGCTCCTCCTCCTCCTCCTCCTCCTCCTCCTCCTCCTCCTCCTCCTCCTCCTCCCCCTCTAATTTTCCAACCTAGTACATTAAAAAAATGTACTCCATCCGCACTTCCTCTTTTTTATTCTCTCTCTCTCTCTCTCTCTCTCTCTCTCTCTCTCTCTCTCTCTCTCTCTCTCTCTCTCTCTCTCTCTCTCTCTCTCTCTCTCCCCGTACCTCACATGCAGACAAACACGTGGAAATACTTCAAAGATAACATAAAACTTGTTGTTCTAATTCTCCTCTTGTCTTTCCTTTTTATCAGTGTTTTTGCCTTTTTCACTTTTTTTTTCTTTCTTCATTTCATTTTATTTATTTACCTTTTTTGAGAGGAGTGGGAAGTTCCTGTGATAAACCCACATTGTTTAGAAAAGGAGTAGCAGGAAAGTTGACGGGTTGGTTATGTCAGGAGGCGTTGGGCAACAAGTTCCGTCCCGCCCCGGTCACCTTAATGTGCTTTGATTCTCTTATCAGGACCGTTCTCAGAGGCCACGTGGCTCATGAGTTAGTCTGACGATGCACAGTGATTGGCAGACCTTCACCGCTTTCAGAAACAATTGTAATTTCAACTGTACCTTTTAAAATGTAGCTTTGACGCCTTGAGTACTGGGATACATTTTTACCGTGAGTTTTGTGTACGATTAGACCATTTTATTGACATTAGGTAAGGGTCTATGGAGGTCAGGAGATTAACAGCCACAGTCTTCACTATTTTAATCCCCACATAAGTTTCTAAAGCTGTATAAAATCACCATATAATAACCAAAAAGAAAATTATAAGACTGTTTTAGACCATTTTATTGAACCATGAAAACACAAAAAAAATCCAGTAATTTCCATTAGAAACTATTAAACTATCACAGGAACCATGAAAACACTCTTAAAACCAAGTAACTTCCATTAGAAACTATTAAACTATCACTAGAACCACGAAAACACTCTTGAAAACCCAGTAACTTCCATTAGACACCATTAAACTATCACTAGAACATGAAAACCCTCTTAAAACCAATTAACTTCCATTAGAAACTATCAAACTATCACTGGAACCATGAAAACACTAAAAGAAAACCCAATTAACTTCCATTAGAAACTATTAAACTATCACTGGAACCATGAAAACACTCTTGAAAACCCAGTAACTTCCATTAGAAACTATCAAACTATCACTGGAACCATGAAAACACTAAAAAAACCCAATTAACTTCCATTAGAAACTATTAAACTATCACAGGAACCATGAAAACTCTCTTGAAAACCCCAAGTAACTAACATCAGACTATCAGTAGACTCATGAGACCTGCTCGAGAACCTTAGTAACATCCCTAAGAGACTATTCAATTATCACTAGAGTCACGACCACACACTTGACAAGCCCAGTAACCTCCAGTACAATGACCTAAATTAACATTGCGAGGGTTTCTGAGTGTGTGTGTGTGTGTGTGTGTGTGTGTGTGTGTGTGTGTGTGTGTGTGTGTGTTTGTTGCTGGATGACCTCACTGTAAACCAATCTTAAATAAATACAGTGCATCCTCTCCGCTCGTGAACATTGCGTGCATTTAAGGTCGCTGGGTCACGGCAGGATTGCATGTTAGGATCGTAGCTGCGAAAAACAAAAACAAGTGAAGAAAATGATAAAAGCAAACAGTAATTAAACAAGAAAATAAGAATAAGATGAAAATAAAGATGAAATTTTACTTTAGACTCGTAAATAGAATAACAAAAAACAAAAAATAAAATAATAACAATAAGTAAATAAAATCATGAAAAAAACAGTTAATAAGATAATGAATAAAAAAAAAATTTCATGGTACTAAAAGGTGTTGAAATATTGGCATTATATTTTAGGCTCGTATCAACAATATAAAAAATGATAAGTAAATAAGATAGAAACTAACAATAAGTAATCAAGAAAAAATCAAAGCTCGCCCTAAAACCTGTTGAAATATTGGAATTATATTTTAGGCTCGTTGAAACAATAAAAAAAAAATAACAATAAAAGCATTACGTAAATAAGGCAAAAAAAAAAAATAAATAAATAAATAAATAAAAAAGGTAATAGAGAAAAAAAACGTGTTGAAATATTAGAATTATGTTTTAGGCTCGTAGAAACAATAACAAAATAACAATAATAACAATAAGTAAATAAGGCAATAAAACCAAACGATAGATAAAAAAAAAGATAATGAAGAAAAAGAACGTGTTGAAATATTGGAATTATATTTTACGCTCTTAGCAAAAAAAAAAAAAAAAAAAGAAAAGAAAAGAAAAAGAAAAGAAAAAAAAACAATACGTAAATAAGATCATAGAAAACAAACAACAAATAAACAAGAAAATAAAAAAAGCAAAGATCACTGCACTAGAACCTGTTGAAACATTACCATTACCTTCCACTAAACCACCACCACCACCACCACCATTCAAACCTACTCGAAAACCGGCTCCCTGCCCCCTAACTGTCCCCTCTGTCCCTCCTCTGCCCCTCCATGCTCCCCTCCACCTCTCCACACAGCAACTTCCACGGGAGACCATTGAGAGGAGTGTAGAAGAGACGTCAGGCGCGATGGAGAATGCGGTCCCTTGTTATCGAGTGTGTGTGTGTGTGTGTGTGTGTGTGTGTGTGTGTTATCATAGACACTGCGAGATTGGTGACGGGAAGGCTGTGGTCTTTGTGGGTCATGGACTTCTGAGAGTCAACACACATACACAAGCACTCTGACGCACTTGCACGCACACACACACACACACACACACACACACACACACGTGTAAGCACAAGCACGCACACACGCAATAGATCATCCAGCACACTCTCTTTTACACTTGAGTGGGTGTAGTGATGGATGTGTTGTGTGTTTCGTCATCTGGTGTGTGCAGTGTACCAGAGAAGTCCCGCCTGTGGGTTTTTTGGGCTTATATTCTCGTATTCTGCGTTTTACCTACACTATTTCAAAAGCTTTAAGTTTACACGAGTTTTTAGGGTGTTTTTACGGTTCTAGAGGCAGAGTGACAAGATTTCTTCATTATTAACCTGAGAAACACTCTTGAAAACCCCGCTAATTATCTCTGTGACCTTGGAAATAGTCGTGGTGAGAGGGCAAGGCGTTTTTAAGAAAGATTTTATGGTTCTAGAGGCAGAGTGACAAGATTTTTTTATTATTAACTGGAGAAACACTCTTGAAAACCCCGCTAATCATCTCTGTGGCCTTGGAAATAGTCGTAGTGA
>NC_059260.1:3108888-3111388 GCF_017591435.1 Portunus trituberculatus | reverse complement strand
TGATCATGTATTCACTGATAAAGTTAAGAATATTTACCAATCTTGTTTATCTTTAATCTGGGCAGTGATTTATTGAGTGTTGAACTGTCTGTCAAAAAATTACGATAAGTGAATGGTCAAGTTAAAAATAGCCATTCTCATATTCAGTGATGACTATCTTTGTTTTTATGGGTAACGTTAAAAAATAGTCACCATTCTCGTATTCAGGAATGACTTATTTTTGTTTCTATTTTATTGTTTATTCTTATTTTTCTGAGTAACATAAATAAAAAAAATAGCCATCATTCTCTTATCCAGTGCTGACTAATCTCTGTTTTCTGTATTATTTATCTTTTTCTGAGTGCTGATTTATTTTTATTTTTGTTTATTATTTAGCTTTATTTATCTAAGTAACAAAAAAAAAAACAGTCATCTTTCTCGTATCCAGTGCTGACTAATCTCTATTTTTATCTTATCATTCATCCTTATTTTTCTTATTAACGTTAAAAGATTTGCCATTATTTTCGTATCCATTCCTGATTTATTTTTCTTTGATTTATTATTTATCTTTGTTTTTCTGAGTAACGTTAAAAAAAAGTTATCTCTAATCTCTATTTTTCTGTACCATTTATCTTTGTTTTTCGTAGTATCATTAAAAAAAATAGTCACCATTCTCGTATCCTCTGCTGATTTATCTACATTATTTTCTGAGTATCATTTTTTTGACTGCTTGAAGGCTCTGAATTTAGACTTATAACTTTACAATGACAGTTTTAGGCTTCAAAGTAAATATAACCACCATTCTTGTATCTACTGTTGACTTGTCTTTATTTTCTTAAGTAGTATCTATTTTACTATTTGAAGGCTCTGAATTTAGACTTATAACTTCACAATTATAGTTTTAGTCATCACAGTAAAAATAACCAATTTTCTCGTGTCCACTACAAACTTATCTTCATTTTTCTGAGTAACATTTTTGACTACTTGAAGTTTGGGAAATGTTAAAACTTATTACTTTACATTGATAGTTTAAGTTATCCAGTGTTAACTTATCTTTATTTTTTTTTTTAAGTAACATCTTTTTGGTTATTTGGAGTTTGTGAATCGAGACTTATTTACTTTACAGTGTTAATTTTAGACATCATTTATCGTATACACAACAAGTTTATTTTAGTCACATTTCTCGCATACACAACAAATTTATCTTTATCTTTTTTTTTTCTGAGTAACATCAGTTGACAATTTAAAGGTTGTGAGTTTAGACTTATTTCGTTACATTGATAGTTTTAGTCATTAAAGTAGAAAAAAAAAAAATCATTCTCATTCTACAAGCTCATCTTTATTTTCTTATGTGTATATTTTAAGTAACATCTATTGACTACTTAAAGTTTGTGAATTGAGACTTACGTATTACTTTACAATGATCATTTTAGTCATCAAAGTAAATATAACTACTACTAAACCATCCACTACAAACTTGTCTCCATTTTGTTCTAAGTAGCATCTATTGAATACTTAAAGGTTGTCAAATGTTAAAACTTACTACTTAACAATGACAAAATTTCAAAATCACGTTAAAAATCATCATTCTTCTATCCACAAGTTTATTTATTCTAACACACGGTGACTTGAACGTCTAAAATTGTCAGGAGTGAGCGGATTAAGTTCTTCAGTACCATGACACGTTTTTATATTCATTTTGCTTACTATTTGGTAATTTTATACAGCTTCAGAATCTTATATAGGGGATTAAAATAGTGAAGATTCTGGACATTAATCTTTTAACTTCCAGAGACCCTTCCTGATGTAAATAAAATCGTTTAATCATGCCCAAAATTCAAGGTAAAAATGCGTCCCAGTACTGAAGGGGTTAAAACTGAAGAGGTAAGCAAAACGAAGCGGAAATAGGGACAAAATAAAGCATACCTGAACATTTTGAAAGGGTATGGGTAACAATGATAGTGACTAGGGAAACATACGTGACATTTAAAGGAGAAAAATTGTGTGAGTCAATGAAATATGGTTATTTAGATTGAGAAAAAAAAAACAATGGAAATATACATAAACACCGAATATTTAAGAGAAGGATTGTTGACACTGGAAAAGCTTACGTGACATTTAAAAGAGAAGGAGAGAGATTGTGAAAGGTAATGAAAGATAGTTACTTGAAATTAAGGAGAAAGATTAAAAAAAAAGCAATGGAAATAAATAAAAGCTGAAGATTTAATAGAATGATGGTAGCAATTGGGAAAGTTTACATAAGATTGAAAGAAAAAGGGAAAAAGATTGTGAAAGTCATCAAAAAAGCAGTATATTTGAGATTAATGGGAAAAGGAGAGAGAAAAAAAGGCAATGGAAATAAATAGAAGCTGAAAATTGAAGAGAATAATTGTAGCGACTGGAAAATATTACGTAAGATTGAAAGAAAAAAGGGAAAAAGATTGTGAAAGTCAGCAAAAAAAACAGTATATTTAAAATTGATGGGGGAGAAAGAGAAAAAGCAATGGAGAGAAATGGGAGA
>NC_059260.1:3066388-3103888 GCF_017591435.1 Portunus trituberculatus | reverse complement strand
GTCTTAAGCGATTCAGTACCATGACGCGTTTCCATATTCATTCTGCTTACTATTTGGTGGTTTTATACAGCTTCAGAAACTCATATGGGGGATTAAAATAGTGGAGACTCTGACCGTTTATCTTCTGACCTCCATAGACCCTTTCTAATATAAATAAAATCGTCTAACCATACCCAAAACTCAGGTAGAAATGCGTCCCGGCACTGAAGGAGTTAATGACCCTTGTGCAGTCAGTAAACATTAACTCCTTCAGTATTTGGACGCTTTTCTACTGTGAGTTTTAGGTGTGATTAGACGATTTTATCTACATTAGGAAGGGTCTATGAAGGTCAGAATATTAATGGTCCTGAGTCTTCACTATTTTAATCCCCCACATGAGTTTCTGAAGCTGTATAAAATCACCAGATTGTCACCAGGATGAATATGGAAACGCGTCATGCTACTGAAGGGGTGAAGGAGCTAATCCCTAATCCTTACTTTTATTGACTTTCCTTCACTCACCTGCAGCTCCTCGTCCCAACCAGGTGTGTATTAGTGACTCATAACGTGTGGTGTTGTGGTGGTATTTTTTTTTTTTTTTTTTTTTTTAACGTGGGTATTGTGATGGAGGTGGTATACGTATGGGGTCAGCTGTATTAGGGAAGTCTTAGTGGTGTGTTGTGTGTATTTGTGGGTGTTTGGTTGGTGAGCTGTGTTTTACGTATCACTTCATTGTTATTGTTTTTTTGTTGTTGTTTTTGTGGTGGTGGTGGTGGTGGTGGTTTTCTGCTATTGTTGTTTTCTTCTCTTTGAATTTTCTTTTCCTTTTTTTTTCTTTTCCCTTTTTTTCTTTTCTTTTTTTCTTTTCCTTTTTTCTTTGTCCTTTTCTTTTTACTTCTTTTTCTTCTTATTCCACTTCACGGTATATATACACACACACACACACACACACACACACACACACACACACACACACACGACTGTCATAAGATGTCACGCATGATCTAGTACTTGATGTGTGACGAGAGAGAGAGAGAGAGAGAGAGAGAGAGAGAGAGAGAGAGAGAGAGAGATCTTTTTCTCTTCTCTCTCTCTCTCTCTCTCTCTCTCTCTCTCTCAATATCACCACCACCACCACATACCTTCTCCTCCTCCTCCTCCTCTCGGCCCCTGCATGGAGATACCACAAAAGAATAAGAACGTAGAAAACGGGACACGAGCCAACCAGGACACGGAAGACTAATGCATTCTTCTCTAGAGTTCCTGGCGAATTAATGTCTTTTGTTGACTCAGAGAGAGAGAGAGAGAGAGAGAGAGAGAGAGAGAGAGAGAGAGAGAGAGAGAGAGAGACTAGGATATGAACAAGAAAAGTAAGAAAAGAATGAAAGAGCAGAAGAAAGAACGAGAGAGAGAGAGAGAGAGAGAGAGAGAGAGAGAGAGAGAGAGAGAGAGAGAGAGAGAGAGAGAGAGAGAGAGAGAGAGAGAGAGAATCACTAAACAAAGCAAAGAAGAAAAAAGAAAGAGACGAAGAAACCCATTAATATTACAAAACAAAGCAATGAAGGAAAAAAAAAAAAAAAAAAGACGAAGAATCACATGTAAGAGTGGTGAAGTAGGAGAGGAAACAGTAGCCAGGTGATGGGTAGCGATAGAGGAACTAAAATAAAGGGGTTAATGTATCTCCGAGTAGCAACACCGCCTCCCCCGCCAGCTGCCGCGACTCGTGCCAATAACTGAGGGAAATGTGCGCCGGCCACTGCTCGGTACCTGACTGAGACGCGTGTGGAAATGTAGACTTTAGTGACGTGTTGTGAGTTAGTGACGTATATAATTGAGTTAGTGACGTATGTAATTGTGAGTAGTGACGTATATAATTGAGTAAGTGGCGTATGTAATTGTGAGTGAACAAGTTACATATCAACGCTAACATAATTACATATATTTCGATTACAAGAGTTAGTACACGTGGTTTGTTTATTAAATTGGATTAAATAGGTCAATAATTAGTGACATGACTTACGTAATCAGCTGTTAATCTGTTATATACCGTGGCATAATTGATTATATACCTTACCTCATCTCACGTACATAACATACCATACCATACCATACTACACCTCACCTCACTTCACTTCAATTCATCGCACCACACCACACCACACCTCATCGTAGCACACAACACGACACCACATTTCATCTCACCTCACCTCATCTCATCACACACTACACCACGCCACACCTCACATCACCTCACTTTATCACATTACACCACACCACACCTCACCTCACCTCACTTCATCACACACCACACCACGCCACACCACACCACACCTCACCATACCACACCTCACCTCACTTCATCACACACTACACCACGCCACACCACACCATCACAATATACCTCACTTCACTTCACTTCGCGGCACCACACCACACCACACCTCAGCTCACCTCACCTCACACACACACACACACACACACACACACACACACACACACACACACACACACACACACACACCACCACCACCACCACCAACACCCACCACTCCGGAATCCCTGGCGTTCCGAGCCCCGACCCACTGACCCCCACCAGCCTAGACAAGCCGTGAGGCCGCCGCCAGCCCCGCCCCTTCATGCAGTCAACTGATTTAGGTCGTTTTCCACGTGTTTCGTAGGTGTTTGCTAGTCTTTTATAGGCTCGCGGTGTGGAAGTAAGTGAAGAAGGTGGAGGTGGAGGGGTGGAGAGGGATGTGGGAGGGACGGGTGAAGAGATGGAGGTGGTGAGAAAAGGTGCAAAAAAACTACTTCGGCTCTACATCATGATTTTTTCTCGTTTATTATTGGAGTTTGCGTTGTTTTTGTATTTTATTTATTGATAGGAATGTAAATCAAGTTGTAATCCGTAATAAGATCGTGTCTAGCTGTGTTTTTTTGTTTCTCGTTGAAAAACACTTTCGGTATTAAAAATTTCACTTTTTTAATTAATACGCCTAAGATTGTTTTGATGTTCGATTTAAGATTTGAAAAATATGAAAAACATAATCCAAGTAACGGTGTTCAATAATATTTAGTCTAACTGCTCGTATTTTCAAACTCAATTCTTTTTACGGTACCAATACAAAAAACAAAAATCTTTATACGGCAAGCAATCTGTTTTTCTTTATTTGGCTGGAAAGCGAAAATTTTTCGTATTCAGAAAATGTAATACAATGCAGTCCAGCTGTGATTTCTTTCTCGACATAAGGTGTGTTTTGGCGCCGTTGTGTTCAAACAGAGACGAATCGTTGGACTCGGCAACGTAAACACAACGCCCGGTAACGTTTTTATGTATTGGTTACTAGTTAAAGTTTTTGTTGCGTCTAAAAGTGTAGTGCATTTCAGTCTGGGCTGCTTCTTTCTTTTCTCGATTTTCAAAATGAATGAATTACGTAAATATTCGGCCACGGGAGCACCTCACCAGTGCCTTCCCCCCAGGTCACCCCACCAATGTTTACCAACACTCCCCTGTGTTTCCAGAGCCAGAAAGTGAAGCAAAACTAGGATCAACTACCAAAATATATAAATAGCCCATTACTGTGTTAAATAAGGCAATGGTTATGTATACCCCTGTTCAGACCGTCCGGCTCCCACCATAACCTGGACCAAGATCCCGCCCCATCAACCCTCGTCCCTCCGCGGGTCAACTCGTCAATCTTTCCTTCAATTCTCAGTGTTTCCCGGGCATTCCCTACTGTTTTACACCTGAAATGCATAAACTATAGGTGATAGGAGAAAAAGATGGGGAATTGAAGTGTGAGTAGGTGTTAGTAGTAGTAGTAACAGCAGCGGTAGTAGTAGTAGTAGCAGTAGCAGTAGCAGCAACAGCAACAGCAACAGCAACAGTAGTATTAATATCGTGTGTGTGTGTGTGTGTGTGTGTGTGTGTGTGTGTGTGTTTTCCCTACTTTCGTACTGACATACATACAAGCATCTGCACAAGCATTCACTCGAGCAAAATACCTTTACTATTCATACATATTGGTTGGAAAACATAAGATTTATAGTGGGTCCTCACGGCAACTAATGGGGCCCGCAAATGGCAGCTGCGTTGTCCCGCGCCACGGCAAGAGAGAGAGAGAGAGAGAGAGAGAGAGAGAGAGAGGAGATAGGGAGTAAGGAGGGGGGAATGAGGTGTGTAGCAGCATGGAGGGAGTGGGGATGGGGAGGCGGACAAGAAGCAGAGTTGAGAAAGAAGGCGTAGCAATATACATCACAACTTCTGGACTATGAAATTTATTTTTTTAAATCCCTTGGGTCTCTAGAGTCTCGAGATAATGATACTAGTTTTATTTATTTTTTTCACTCACGTTTTGTTACAAGGCTATGAAATATACACAAATAAAATGATATAATAATAATAATGAGAAGAAGAAGAGAAAAAAATATTATAACATCTTGCCATTCATGATTATAATTTATTCTATTTTCCCTCTAGGCGCTTCTTCCTCCTCCATGTTCACAGTAGCAGTAATAGTCGCAGTAGAAGTAGCAGAAGTAACACATAGGAACATTGTGGGGGAAAAAAAAAAACAGAATCACTCTTAACTTTGTCACAGCCTCTTTCTGACTCACCCCCACACTCGACACACCCTAAACACCCTCAAAGACATCACCACACACACTAACACTTAGCCCATCCTCCACTCTGCTGTATGGCCTGTAAAAGTTTGTGTTTCAGCTTCTCTTTGGTGTTATACTTTGGCAGGTCAGGTTGGGCGGTGTAAGAGTGTGTGACTGAGAGGGATTAGTTGTCATCAGCTGTGCTTTGAAGTATTAACTATGTCTGGGAAAATAATAGTAATAATAATAACATTGAATATATTTTCTTCATTTTCATCTTCTCTATTCTTCCCCTCATGTTTCTCATTATATTAAACTCATCCTTACTTTTTTTTTTTAGGAGGAGGAGGAAAAGAGGAGGAGGAGGTATAGGAAGGTAGACAATTATGAATAAGCAGAATAAGAAGAGCAATAGGAATTATTTTCTCTGTTGCTTTTATATGTTAACTGTTTCCTATTATTGCAGGAAGAAGAGGGAGATGATTAAAAGAAAAAAGAGGAGGAGGAAGAAGATAAGAGGAAAAAGAGAACCCAAAATTAAGATAAGATGATGATGAACAACAAGGGAAGAATGCGTGAGATTGTGTCACACATATGGATATTGTCTGACCCCAGTATGGTATTTGTGGATTGCCTGATGCAGGGAGGGAGTGAAGTGAGAGTGGCAGGTAAGGAAAGGAGATGGAAACGGAGAGATATGGGGTGGGAGAACTTTCAGGTAGATCTGAGTGAGAGAAGGTGTGATGATGATGTAAGTGTGTATAATGTGGAGCACCTGAATGAGAGACTAGTTGAGAATGTGCTGAGGATGCTGAGAATCGGATAGGGTTTGTGAGAGTAGGCAGAAGAAAGAGAGTATGTAAACCATGGTGAAATGATGAAATTAGTGAGGCCAGGAAGGAATGAAAGAGAATGAGATGGACAGTGCAGATAGTAGAAAAAAAAGAGACATGAAAGCAATGAAGCAGAGAATGGGTACCACGATGCATGGGCAGCATATGTGAAACAGACTTGCAAGGTGAATGGTAATGAAGGCTAAAGTGAAGTGTGAAAGGAGTGTGATTGAATTTCTTAACTCTTTCAATACCATGACACGTTTTTGTATTTATTCTACTTACTATTTAGCGATTTATTTATTTTGTCAAACATACTCGTATATCAAGAATAAAGGCGATAGAAAGAGAATGAGGGAAATATCATAGTCTACCTTTCAAATAGGCTATCTCGTTTTCGTTTACTTTTACCGCGGGAGTTGCAAACACTCGCTATAAAACTAATATTTACTGCTTTGACAAAATAATCATAGCTGAAAACGATGAGGAAAATAAAAATGTCACAATAACCAATAAATCGATGTATGAAATTTATATAAGTATCGTATCTCATTAATAATAGATAGTTATCATAAACATTAGGCACGTACTGCCATCACAGGCATCTACGGCTGCGGGTTACGCGGGAACGTCAGTATTAGTTGTGGTGGTGGTGGTGTGTTGAGTTTCATTGTTCAGTCCAGACACACCCACGCACAGTCTTACATACCCAAAACACTTATCAACGCACACACACACACACACACAGAGGTGAGGTGTTGTCATATTCCCGCAAATGTTAACTTCACCAAGCCTCAAGACAAGGGTGAACCACCAGCACTGCAAGCCAAGTCACCATTACTGTCTTCACCACAACCCTACACACTGCTTTCCCTTCATCTATTTCAGGTATTTTTAAGGCCATTCACTTATTTTTAGGTTTTCTTTACATATGAGAGTGAAAATAGTTCAAGTAGTGAATAGGTGCTAGGTATAACGAACAGTGATGTTGCCGCCCCCTGGTCCCTGGCCCCTCACCATCCCACGCCCGCCAGCCCGCTTCAGCCTGGGGTTCCAATACTTTTTTCATATATTCTCTAACGATAATATATCGCTTCCCTGTTATGTTTTTGTGGTTTCAATGAATGTTTTGTTGCCTTTGAAGTGTGTTTCGCGCCTGTGTTCGGTAAATATGTGATGTTTAGTGAGGTTTTATTGCGTGAGTTTGAGCCTTCTCAACGGTAAAAATTTTCTATTTCCCATTTGGAGATTTTTTATTTCAGGCTACATCCGGACCTTTATTATGCCAAAGAGTCGCCTATGCTCTTTTATGTGTGAAATCAACTCATTGAGTCAAATATGTAGATCTTGAGGTGGTGGTTAGTCCTGTTAAACATAAATTTTATATTATCATATTTTATTTGTTTACGTTTTTGTTTGATGATCTAAATTGTTATAGAGTGCCTTGAAAGATAGCTCAGACTCTGAAGAATGTGCTAAGATACTCGCGAAAGGAAAATGGCTGGACATTTTAGGATTTTTTTAAGTGAAAATATTTTTATACTGTTAACATACTTAATTTACACATTGTTTGAAATCTAGTCTGGAAGGGGATGTTTTTGTGTTTTGAAAGTTAGTTAAAATATTTATCAAGTCATAAAATAACATGGATTCGGCTGTAGCTTCGTTTTTTCCATAGGTCATTTTTAAATTATTTACGTAATTTAGCCGAGTTACCGCTGTTCCCGCTCATTTTGATGACGTCACAGCCAAGGTGGTGACTCCTCATAGCCCCAGGCTGGCGCCTCTTTTCCAACTCGTCCAGTTCGTCAGTATTTTGTGTCATATCTAGTGATTTATATGTGTTTTCGTGTGTTTCTGGGCTGAAATGTGTAGATAATAGTAGTAGAAAGGAGAAGTAAAGGATGATAAGAAGAAAGGAAAGAAAGAGGAGTTGCCAAGCCACAATACTTAACTCTCCCTCCTCTTCCTTAATATTTTACCTAATATCTAGTGTTTTCAAGTGTTTTAATGTCTTTCTAGGCTCAAGTGTATAGATGGAAGCGGTAGAAGAAAGAATAAAGGAGAAACAAAACAGGGAGATGAAGAAAAAAAGAGAAAGGGAAATGAAAAAAGAGGAGGAAGAGCCAAGCCGCAATATTTAGGTAAGTGTCCCTTTTAATTCTGCTGTTCTTTATAATGCATTTTGTTTTTTGTGTTTAGGTATAACTGAGGTGTTTTGATTAGTGTTTTTGGTGGTGGTGGTGGTGTGTGTTTTGGGTGTTATATATGCATTTTCTGTGTTTTCAGTGTGTTAGATATTTTTAGATATATTTCACGTATCTTGACTATGATGTGGAGGTGTGTTTGAGTATTTGAGTGTGTTTTGAGTTAGCTACGAGTGTTTTACGTTATTTGAGTGTATGAGTGGTATTTTGGATACGTTTTGGTATGTGTAGGCCTTGGGAGTGATTTTTGTCTATACTGCGTGTTTCCAGTGAGTTTGGGGTGTTTTTATTGGTATTTTGAGATGTTGCAGGGCGTTTTGGGCTAGTATTGCATGTTTTAAGTGGTTTAGGGTGTGTTTTTCGGTATTTTGAGGTATTGCATGGTGTTTTGAGTTAGTATTGCATGTTTTAAGTGATTTGGGATGTGTTTATTCGTATGGTGTTTTGGGCTATTATTTCGTGTTTTAAATGGTTTGGGGTGTGTTTATTAGTGTGGGAATAGTAGTGGTGTATATTGCATTTCTAGGGCGTTGTAAGAGTGTTTGTTGGCGTGTTCAGGTGTTTTGAGTGTGTTTTGGATTAATTTCGAATGATTGTATGGGTTTGGGTGTGTGAGCGGTGTTGTGGGTGTGTGGGTTTTCGAGTGTTTTGTTATCTTGGAAGCTTTGTCGTGTATAAGTGCATAAATACACAAATGTATTTATAGAGATGCATATATACATTGATATTTGCTTAGAAGAATTGTAAAGGAAATAAAGGAGAATGTAATTTAGACTCGTATCCCTCCAAGTCTGACCGCGAGAGTTACTGGTTAGTGTTTACATTCGTCTTGAAATCAAGGTTGGCATTCTCTCATCACTACTGCATTTTTACCACACATCCTGCACAGGTCAGCTCTCACGCATCTGGTGGCATGATAGGAGGTCACCAGGGGTCATAGGTCACTAGCTCACACACCGGATCAGTAAAGAGTAAGGGGATTTTACTAGTGTAGACCCAGCTAGGCGGGAGTTGCGTGCGTGTGTGTGTGTGTGTGTTTTTGCCGTTTATGATTTGTTTTGTTTTTGGTTGTCTTCCTTTTCTTATTGCTTCACTACATCTCAATCCTCCACTTATCTTCAGTAAGTTTGTACAGTTACACCAACACCTCATTTCCGGAGTGATTTTTTTTTTTTTTTTTTTCTTAGATTTTGACCTGTTTTGACTGAATCTGCACTTCTTGTCAGTCGCAAATCCGTGCTTTTTTCCATTACCCCTCCCCTTTCCTTCCACCACTGGCTATACCACCCTATTTTAACTTTTATTTGACCCAATTTAAACAAACTTAACCTAACATAACCTAGCTGAGGCGACACACACCACTCATACGTCTTGCTCAGAACAAAATTAGCTTTAAATAACACAACTAAACTGATCTAACCAAAGCAAACTAGCCTAACCTGACTGGCAGTGCTGAGAAATTGATTTAAAGTCGTTATCTTATTTCTCTTCATAAAATCTGGCGATACAAAGGGTATAATTGAGGCGACACCCTGCCCGTTCAGACATCTTCCATAGACTGATTCAGGTAGTCACTTTCCACAAACCACTCTGATTGGCTAGATTTATTATGTATTATTTTTATTGGTCATTGGCTGCATGCCCTAACAAAAGAATCAGTCATTGCCACTTATTTCATGCATGTGCAAATAACATGACAATACACACACACGAACAAACACAGTCCAGCACACTTGTAACGCCATTCCTCAGGGCCCAGCAGTGCATCACGGTGGATGTTGCTCGCTCCCCCAAAATAATAAATTTAAAAAACATTGTATTATCGTTATAAGCAATTTGCGATGGGTATGTGGGGGTTCAAATTAATCAGAATGAAAAGCTCTACAAGATGAGAAGGGTAACAAAAGCCATGGTGCTGTTGGTGTAAGAGTGTAGTAATACTTTATTGTCTTCCCTTCTCCTCCTCTTCTCCTTCTCCTCCTTTTTCTTCTTCCATGATCTGCCTTTCTTCCATTGCTGATAATAATACACTTCATACCTACAAACATACTGCTGTTGAAGGGTCTACTGTGTGTGTGTGTGTGTGTGTGTGTTTGTCATGGCGTGTCAAGTATTGTCACATTGCTTTGCCAAAAATGTCTTGCCTTATAGTGTACATGGTGGTGATTTGACAAGATAGAGAGAGAGAGAGAAATTAGTGTTAAATGTGTTTTTATTAATATATTTATTGTCAGTTGTCTCGTATTAACACACTCTCTTCCCAGGCCGTCACTACCCTGCCTCCAACCACCGCCCCACTCCAGCTGCCTATCAGTCACCACGTTGGTATGGTAGACAGGGCCCTAAGCTGTCTAGTGGCCTGCTGAATGCTGAGTATGTGGTAATGTTTGAGGTATTTTGTGATATTTTTTATTTGTTTGTATTTTCTCTAATTATTTGTAAGTACACCTTCCTCACACCCTTAGGAAAAATAATAAGTTTGGGGATAAGTGGGAAATTGTGTTTTGTGTGAGGGGTGACAATACTGTGAAATATTGGTGTTGGAAAGTCATCTGGAATTGCTTTTCATAATCTGTTTTTTCTAAGTTCTAACCTAACCTAACTTATCCTAGCCTCCCTTAATTGGAGTCCCCACTGAGCTAGAACATTAACCTTACCTAACAAACCTAACCTAACTGGATGAAACACCTCTAAAGTTACATCATTTGACCTGAGTAGTGAGGTGAAGAGATGCTCACAGGGATGGAGGTGTACAGTTTTGCGGCTACATTAGTAAATATGTGCAACCTCTTCTATATGCCTGTATGTCTGTATGTAGGTAAACTCTGGAACTCCTACCCACTTCTGTATATCCAACTTTCTGTGACTATTTCATTTAAGAGAGAGGTATCAAGACATTTATATTTATCCCTTCATTTTGGCTAACTTTTCTGGACCTGCAAGGGGACTGGCAACTAAGTGGGAATTTTATTTATATTTTGTTGCCCTTGGCCAGTTTTCCCCTATTACATGAAAAAAAAATATTGCATCTTGATTATTGCTTTTGTAGAATATTCCACATTTTTTCTTGTCCAATGCTGGCACTGTTCACTTCACCTCTGTCCACTAGGTATCCATATTAACACAGGTAGCTACTGGCAATTAAGTGGACTTTTTTTTCTATTTCTTGTTAATTTGCACTTGTGTAGTTTTCATCTCTCACATAAGAAAATAGAAAGAAAAAAAGATTACAGTGAGTCTCTATCAGAACAGTCTCAGCATTGAATTAACCTTTGTGTCCTTTCAGAAAAGAGAAAACGCCAGTCGTGCATAGCAGATCAATGGAGGAAGAAGAAATGGAGACGGAACAGAAAATTAAGAGAAAGAAAAAAAGAAAAGATAAAGAAGAGTCACCTGTTACAAATGAAGGGAAGAAAAAGAAGAGAAATAAGACAGATGATGAAGAAGAATCACTTGCTAACACAGATATGAAGAAAAAGAAGAAAGAAAAAAAGATAGATGAGGAGGAAGAGGAGGAAAACAAGGATGAAGAGGAACATTCACCTGCCATCACTGAAATGAAGAAAAAGAAGAAGAAGAAGAAGAAAGAGAGGAAGACAGATGAGGAAGAAGAGGAAGAATCACTTATTAACACTGATACTAAGAAAAGGAAGAAGAAGAAAGAGAGAAAGACAGAGGAAGAGGAAGATGAAGAAAACAAGAATGAAGAGGAATCACTTATTAATACTGAAATGAAGAAAAAGAAGAAAAGAAAGACAAATGAGAAAAAGGAAGAGGAGGAAAACAAGAATGAAGAGGAACAATCACCTGCCAACACTGATATTAAGAAAAAGAAGAAGAAAGGGAGAAAGACAGATGAGGAGGAAGAGGAGAAAAACAATGATGAAGAAGAATCACTTACTAACACTGATATTAAGAAAAAAAAGAAGAAGAAGAAAGAGAGGAAGACAGATGAGGAGGAAAACAAGGGTGAAGAGGAACAATCACTTTCTAACACTGAAATGAAGAAAAAGAAGAAAAAAAAGACAGATGAGGAGGAAGAGAAAGAGAACAAGGAGGAAGAGGAACAATCACCTGCCAACATTGAAATGAAGAAAAAGAAGAAGAAGAGGAAGACAGACGAGGAGAAAGAGGAAAGCAAGGATGAAGAGAAGGAAGCTACACCCACAATGAGAAGGAGAAAAGAGAGTAGTTGTGACAGTGACTGGTGTGCGAGATATGAAGAGAACGCAGAAGTGATTAGGACAAGAGCTCTGAGTAAAGGAGAAAGGACACAAGAGGAAGAGGAAATAATGGCACGTAAAAAGAAGAGGAGGAGAATGGAGAACAAAGGGACCGAAGATAGTGAATGTAGTGAAGCTTATTTCATAGCAAAGAAGAAGAAGAAAAAGAAGAGAAGAGAAGCAGAGGAAGAGGAGGAGACATCACAAGTATCCTCAGAATCTTCCTTCATTTCATCTTCTGGGAATGTGAAGAGGAAGAGAGACAAAAGAAGAGGAGAAGGGCAAGAAAATAGGTCTTCTTCTGAGGACCATACATTTATCATGCCAGAAAATATAGTAAGGAGGAAAAGTGAGAACAGTAATAAGGAAAAGGATCAAAGAAGGAAGGAAAAGAGAGAAGCTGATAAAGAAATGACGAGAGAAAACACAGACTCGCACACATGCCAGGTAATAAACGTAGGAAGACCCGAAATATACGAAAACTTGTTAAGTGGGAAAACAAACAAAAAAAAACACATAGAAATAATACAAGAGAGACTAACTAAAGATGAACGAGGAGGAGTCCTGGCCCACTCAAGGGATTTGGAGTTAGAGAGGGAAAAACTGAAGAGAAAGCTGTGTGGCGGAGTGTCTCGTTTAGCCTACAGTGGATTGCTTGGCTGGCAGACCGACACCTCCGTAGATGACCAAGACTACAGCGATGACATTTACCACCGGCCCAGGGATGTGATGCAGACGATGAGGAGGTGGGAAAGGAGTGCTGCCTCTGCTGAAAATGAAGGTTTTATTATATACAGTGAAGGAGAGGACATTAGTGGCTTTATTTCCTGTTTGAGGTGAGTGTTGAGGTAGTAGGGGGGGATGGTGGTGGTGGTGTTTTTACTTTTTTTTTTTTTTTTTTCAGTTTAGTCTTACTTTTTTATTTTCTTATATACTTTTTTGTGGTTTTGTATTTCTTTTTGTTTTGTTTGGTTTGCTCTTATTATTTTCAACTTTTTTTTTTATTTACCTTTTTTGTGGTTTTTGTATTTTTGTATTTTTTTTTTTTTTTTTTTTTTCATTTTGTTTATTTGTTCCTATTATTTTTAACTTGTGTGTATTTTTCCCAGTTTAACCTTTTTTTTTTTTTTTTTCTTTTCTTTTTTTAGTTTCTAGTCTTCTTTTTTTATTTTATTTTGAGTGCGATTCTTATATTACTCGTCTGTTTTTATTTGTTTGGTTGTGTTCCGTATCCTGTTCATTTTATCATTTGTATTTACTCTAATGAGCAAACTGTGACAACCCGCCTGAAGAAATGCCCTCACACTCTCATCCCTTACAGCTCATCAGGTGAACAGAGGAAGAAAGTACCAGCTAGACACGTCCCGAGTGAGCACCGGTCCTCCCCAGGGTTTGCCCTTGAACAGAGGAACATACCCACCCTGGAGGAGGCCACCTATGAGTTTCCCCGAGGAGAAGGCATACCGGAAGAGGAGATGGAGGAGGTGCATGAGTATGAGGATTTCTGGAAGATAAAGGACAAGGTGATGCAGATGCCACTGTACGCCGAGGAAGCGAAAAAATACATTGATGAGAAGCTGAAGTATGTTGAGGATTACTTTGAAAAGCTGAAGTTTGGCCACCTCACCCCTGCCGATCTGAAGGAGGGAAAGCCAGATAACTTTGATGACCCTTTCTTCCCTACGCCACAGCAGCTTGAGGTGTGTGTGTGTGTGTGTGTGTGTGTGTGTGCTTATCAGGTCTTTCATGTGTCTCTGTTTCAGTTTTTGCTTCATTTGTTATTGTTTTACTTTATGATTTTTCTGTTTGTGTCATTTCAGGCATCACTTATTGCCCACAAAGGTTTGATAGCTTGATCACTCACTACACTTGCTTCACCACTCTTAACCCCTTCAGTACCATGATGTGTTTTCATATTCATTCTGGTTACTTTGGTGATTTTATACAGCTTCAGAAACTCATGTGTGGGACTGACTATTAATTATCAGACCTTCATAGACCCTTCCTAATGTCAATAAAATGTTCTAATCATACACAAATCTCAAGTTAAAAATGTGTCCCAGTGCTGAAGGGGTTAAAACTTGCCTTCCTTCACATCACCATTCATTAACAAAGCTAAGACTCGCACCACCACCACCACTATCTCTTGTTTCCATCCTCGGCAGTTCCTGAATAACCTGAACATCGTAGTGGACTGGCCGCTGAGTGAGCTCCACACGTACCACATTGACTCCTACACCATCCCCTACAAGCCTAAAGCTGAGTGGAAGGCCTTGAATATCTTTGTTGACCACACACGCATCTCTCTTAGGGACGAGAAGATTCTTGCACGGAACTGGTTTGCATTTCAGAAGGTGTGTATTTACCTAGTTGTAGTTTTACAGGGCCTGGGCTTTATGCTCATGTGGCCCCATCTCCATATCTACACTTAGCCAATCTTACTTTAAAACTATGCACACTCGTTGCAGACACTACTACTTCATTCAAATTGTTCCACGTCTCAACACATCTTTGCGGGAAACTATACTTTTTAGTTTCCTGCAAAGATGTGTTGAGACGTGGAACAGTTTGTGTGTGTGTGTGTGTGTGTGTGTGTGTGTGTGTTGCTTTTTTAATCTCCTAAATACCATGACAGATTTCCATATTCATTCTAGTGATTTTATACAGCTTCAGAAACTCATGTGTGGGATTAAAATGTGGAGACTGTGGCCATTATTCTTCTGACTTCCACAGACTCTTCCTAATGTCAATAAAATAGTCTAATGGTATAGAAATCTCAAGATAAAAATGTGTCCCAGTGTTGAAGGGCTGAGGGGTTATTCATACCAGGATGCATTGTCTCCCTGTGTTTTTCTGCTCCAATTATGCCTGGGACTTTTTTTACAGCTTTTATTAATTTCTGGATGGTTTTGTAATTTAACTTCTTTGAATATTTCAGAGTTGTATCTTTCTCTCCTTCCTTTATTTTCTTTCATGTCTTGTCTTGCTGTATTTTAAAGTTTTGTATCTTCTGTACTTTTTTTTTTTTTTGCTGCAATTCTTCCTGGATGGTTTCTTGTAATTTATCTCCTTTATTTTAGAGTTGCATTTTTCTTTCCTCTATTTTCTCACATGTCTTATCTTGCCTTATTTTCTTACATATTTCTATCATCTAGACTTTTTTTTCTTCTCCAGTTGCAGCTTGTAATTTTCTGGATGGGTTCTTGTAATTTACCTTTCTTATCTCAGAGTTGCATCTTTCTCTCCTTCCTTTATTTTCTCTCATTTTCTTACATTTTCTATCTTCCAAACATCCATGCTTCTGTCCCTACTTAGGCAGGGTAGCTTCTCACAACTTCCTCTGTTGATTCATATCTTGACTTTCCCTGCTGAGACTGGTCAACTCACTGCCTGCTTTTGTATTTCCATCTTCCTATTACCAGAACTCATTTAATTCCTTCGGTACCAAGACACTTTTTTTGCAGTGAGTTTGGGTGTGATTATATGATTTTATTTACATTATTAACTGTCGATGAAGGCCACAAGATTAATGGCTGGAGTTTTTTTCTATTTTAATCCCCACATGAGTTTCTGAACCTGTGTAAAATTGCAAAATAGTAACGAGAAAGAATGTGAAAATTCGTCATGGTACTGAAAGGATTAAGAGGGAGGTTTCAAGACATTTATCCCTTTCTTGTTAACTCTCTTGGGGACAGGCATGTAAGTGGACCATTTTGTTTTGATTGATTTTGTTGCCCTTGGCCAGATTTCTGTCAACCCCTTCAGTACCATGACATGCTTTCTTATTCATTCTTCTTACTGTTTGATTTTATACAGCTTCAGAAACTTATGTGGGGATTAAAATAGTGAAGACTCTGTCCGTTAATCTTTTGACCTGGATAGATTCTTCCTAATCATCTAATCTAAAATCATCTAATCATGTACAAAACTCATGGTAAAAATGCTTCTCATTACTGAAGGGGTTAACATTAAAAAAATAAATAAATAAAATAGGACCTCACTAGTACCCCCTCATCTTTCCCCACCTTCAGGAGTACGGCTTCTATGACCTGCGTCCTCTGGTGTCGGTGCGGACTGCCAGGGTGTTGCGGGAGAGTGGCAATGTGATGGTGCAGCCCTTTGAGTACCTGAGCCAGAGGAATAAGGTGCACTTCCTTCTCTACCTCGCCAAGGATCTTCCATATCGCACCCTGATAAATGTAAGTGTGTGGAGCCAGGGGAGGAGGTGGAGAGGCAGAGGGGACTGGTGTAGGACTTTTCATTGTCTTCTCTTGTTCACTTTCTTCTTCTTCCGTCAATTTTTTTTTTTCGATATGTCCTTGTCTTCATCTTTTCTTTCTTTGTCTTCCAATTTTCCATTTTCTTGTACGTCCTCATTTTCATTTTTTATTTCCTTGTCTTTCAATCTTCCGTTTCTGTATCAAATGTATCCTTCATTGTCCTATTCTTTCGTCCTTCTCCTCCTTCCACCACCTTCCTTCTCTTTTCTCCTCATCAAATATCTTCTTCCATCAACCTTCTCTCTTCTCTTTCATCATTCTCTTCCATCATTTCTCCTGATATATCCTCGTATCTTTATATTTTTTTCTTTCTTTATCTTCCATCAATCTTCCCTTTTCTTCTCAAATATCTCCTCCATTACCTTTCTTCTTTCCATCGCTTCCTTCACCCTCGTTCCTTTTTTTTTTTTTTTTCTATCAGCCTTCTTCTGTCCTCTTATGATGTTTTTTTTTTTTTTTTTCCCTCCTTTCACCATCAACCTTCTCTTTCCTCCTTAAATCTCTCTCCTTGACAAGTTTTCCCTTAATTTCCACCACCTGCTTCTGTGTTTCCATTTTCCTACGACTTATCTTTTAAGAGAGAGGTGTCAAGACATTTGTCCCTGGCCATTGGCTAATTCTTTCTATCTTTTTTTGGAGACCAATTCCAGTGGACCTTTTTTTTTCTAATATAGTTGTTGTTGTTTTTTTCTTGTCTGCTCTCCCTCTTAATAAAAAAAAAAGAAAATTCACACTCTTCCTTTACAGATATACAGAAAAGCAAAGAAACTGTTGCCGTTCCTTCGAGGGCGGTATCTGATGAGGAAGATCCACCAAATGAATGGCTTGGTACTGGCAAAGATGAAGTATGTGATGGAGATCTTTGGTGCTGATATGTTGGCTGTTGAGCTCCTCGTTGGCCCTGCACTGAGCTCCTTCTACGCTGCCTCCTTTATGTCCAACTTCCTCCTCAGAAATGTGAAGTGTATGTATGATTTTTTTTGGTTTGCATGTGTGTGTGTGTGTGTGTGTGTGTGTGTGTGTGTGTGTGTGTGTGTGTGTGTAACCCTTCAATACTGGGGCACATTTTTACCTGGAGATTTGTGTACAATTAGACCATTTTATTGACATTATGAAGGGTCTACAGAGGTCAGAAGATTAATCCCCCACATGAGTTTTGGAAGCTGTACAAAGTCACCAAATAGTCACCAGAATGAATGTGGAAATGCGTCATGGTACTCAAGGGGTTAAGTGTGTGTATGGTTTGTTTTTGTGTGTGTCTGTTGGTTTGTGGTGTTTTGGTGTAAGGGGTGAATGGTAAATAGGTGTTGTAAGAGTCCTGGTATGGGTGTGTTTACTGGTGTGCTAGTTAGTTGGTGTGTGTGTGTGGTGTGTTAGTTGTATGTATGGTTTGTATGTGTGTGTGTGTTTGTGGTGTTTTGGTGTGAGGGATAAATTGTAGGTGTTGTGAGTGTGTTCTGGTATGGGTGAGTGTGTTTACTGGTGTGTTGGTTGGTTGGTGGGTGTGTGGTTCGGTGTGGCAGACTCTTGAAGTAGGAAATGTGTTGTAGAGCTAATTTATCATGCTGTGGGTAAGTGTATGTGGTGTTGGTGTGGTGAATATATTTGAACTTAAGGGCAGGAGAAAAGTGTGATGATTTGAACTTAAGGGCAGATAAAAGTGTGATGAATATATTTGAACTTAAGGGCAGGAGAAAAATGTGATGACTATTTTTGAACTTAAGGGCATGAGAAAAGAGTCCCTATATCCTCCTATTATCCTTAAACCCATAAATTTTCCTTTTCTAAATTCCCCAAATGCACAAAAACCTTTATTATTGCATCCGTTTCCTTTGCAAACCCTTTCTTTCCAGTCTTTAACCCCTTCAGTACCATGACGTGTGTTCATATTCATTCTGCTTCTGAAACTCATGTGGAGATTATGATGGTGGAGACTCTGGCCATTAATCTTCTGAGCTCCATAGACACTTCGTAATGTAAATAAAATGATCTAATTATATTCATAATAAAGGATAAAAATGCATCCCAGTACTGAAGGGGTTAAATTCACCTTTTACTTACACATTCCCCTCGTGTGTGTGTGTGTGTGTGTGTATGTGTGTGTGTGAAAGTTTGTTCATTCATCCATATTATTCTTCTAAATCCAAAAATACACAAACATATTTGAATCTATTCCATTTAAGAACCATCTTTTTTTTTTTTTACGTATCCTCCCTCGTGTGTGTGTAAGTTTGTTTAACCCCTACCTCCACACCTATAACCTGCAGTGCGTCTGGGGCCATGGCAGGCGGCAGAGGACAAGCGAATGTTGCAAGGTCTACAAGAAATCATGAAGGTGAAGAATTTTCAGGAAGCATACAAGCTGGTGAAAATCCCATGGGTGAAGCTGTTTCCTTATATCAGGGTGAGTGGCAGGAGAGGAAAGAGAGGAGTGATAGAGCAAGATTGATAGAGTAAAGGCAAGTTCACACATATCAATTTGAGGCTGGAAATGTTAGCTGCTGGAGTTATTGGCTAGATTTTGGTGCCTAGCAGGTGGACAAACTAGCCACAAAACAAGACTGCAAATGATCTTTTCCAGTGGATAGTAGCTTTGTTTACACTGCTATGTTATGGAAGGCTTTAACACGTGTCCAGAGGCAGAGAGGAAGATGTTGAGCTACGAGGGACAAATAGCATGTCTGGGACCCCAAAAAATGAGAGTACAGCAAAAGGAAGCCTACATAGAACTACATTTGATGAGATTGCTGCTACTCTCCAATGGCTTTCCTTACTGCAGACTGCTGTTGATGATTGAAGACTTGTGATGATTTTTTTTTTTTTTTTTTTTTTTTTTACCATGTGGGCTTTTCACGGAAATTTATGGGCTAAAGGGTATACTGTTTACGGTACCTCTTATCTCAAAGCCCACCCACTAGGAAACCGTTGCCCCGAGTGAGGAAGCCCAACCTACACTCAGACCGTGGACAGGATTCGAACCCGTGCGCTTGGAGACCCCTCGAACCTCAAAGCGCGCATGGTTCCACTATACCACGGCGGCACCTTGTTATGATTTCATTTGATCGCACTCTTCTTATAATAAATGTAAGCCAGCCAGTTGATACTTCACAGCCGCTATGTGTGAATGTGTTCCAGCTAGCAGGGCTCTGTCAATATTTCTAGAGGTTAGCATTGCCAGCCACATATTGTCACATGGGAATCCACCTTGACAGAGTGAGTGAAGGAGAGTAGTGAGTAAAAAAGGAACATTTTTCCTTGTGTTGAGATGGGTGAAGGAGGAAGAGGTGGGAGAAGAGGAGAGATGGAGCAAGATTGATGGAGTAAGAGTGAAAGAATGAATGAGAGAGGAGATAGGAAGGGACAGAGTGCATTGAGTGAGGAAGAGAAGATAAAGGGAGAGATGGAGTAAGAAAAGGAGTTTGATTTTGAGAAAGGAAGTGAGTTAAAAAAAAGTTATGAAGTGTGTGAGGAAGAATGGAAGAAGAGTAAGAGAAAGAGGAGGAAAGGAGAGAGAGAGAGAGAGCACAGCAATAGTGGTATTTTCATAATCACTTTACATCCATCTTTCTCTAAAACTCGATACTACTACTACTACTACTACTAATAGTAATAGTAATAACCGCTGTTTATATACAATGCACATACATCATGACACAAACCATTGAAATACAGATTCTTGAGTAAGTGAAGATATTAATCCTGACTCTTTGTGTGTGTGTGTGTGTGTAGACCAGAAGTATCCCATACATGAGGAGGAGGTTGTGTATTCTGGCCGGCAGGAAGAAGGAGAAATACAACGTACACGTGAGGAGGAAAGAAATCATTAAACTGTTCTATCTGTAAGTATTGTGTCAACTTGTCTTACTGTGTGCTTCCCGAGTGTTTCTAGGCTGTCGCATCCCTTCAGCTCCTCTACAGGCCAAAACACTACAAACTTAACCACTTCAGTACTGTGATGTGTATCCATATTCATTTATTTTTTTATTTTTTACTTACTTATTTATTTATTTATTTATAATTTTATATGCAATAGGGAAACTAACCAAGGGCAACAGAAAATATAAAAAAAAGGCCCACTTCAAATGCAAGTTTCCTGAAAAATTTATTGAGAGTTAGCCAGAAGACAAGGACAAATGTCTTGAAATTCTGCTTACTATTTGATGATTTTATACAGCTTCAGAAACTTATTTGGGGATTGAAATAGTGAAGACTGTGGCCATTAATCTTCTCACCTCCATAGACCCTTTCTAATGTCAATAAAATGGTCAAATCGTACATAAATCTCAAGATAAAAAGGTGTCCAAGTACTGAAGAGGGTAACCTGAATGCTACTAATATGCTATGCTGTCTGTCACTACCAGTCAAAACATTCTGCAAACTTAACCCCTTCAGTACTAAGATACATTTTTACCTCAATTTTTTGGGTATGAATAGACAATTGTATGTGCTTTAGGAATGGTCTATGGAGGTCAAAAGATTAATGGCCAGAGTCTTTACTATTTTAATCCCTGAGTTTCTGAAGCTGTATAGAATCACCAAATAGTAAGCAGAATGAAATGGGAATGTGTCATAGTACTGAAGGGATTAAACTGTGTGCTACTATGCTAATGTGTCCTATCTATCCTCTGCTATCCTATCTATTCTATCTGTCCATCGTCAGTGAGGATAGGATAGTCAAACAGTAGACTCTTCCTTTGTGTTTGTTTGTTCCTTTCTTGACGTCTGAGTTTTTCGAGCTTTGTGTTGAGGCCAAGAAGTGTGGAGGTAGTGTAGTTGTTTACTGTAACTTATGTGAACTGTTTAGAGCATGATGTTACTACTTGTGGCCTTTCTGTGGTCATTGCAACACACCACCACTTTCTCTACTCTCTCTGTGACTTACCTTAACCGTTTTCAACACAGCACCACTTTCTCCAGCCTTTTTGTGACATATTTTAACCATTCACAACACAGCACCACTTTCTTCAGCCTCTCTGTGACCTATTTTAACCATTCACAACACAGCACCACATTCTCTACTCTCTCTGTGACTTACCTTAACCATTCTCCTCCATTATTCGTCTCCTTCTGCTGGCATCATTTTTATCTTATCTTATTTTATTTATTTTTTCATGTAGGAGAGAGTGCCATCCAAGGGCAAAAAATAATTAGTAATCTCTTCCCACAGGCTGTACCAGAAGGATGTGCAGAGCTTTCGAGAACTGGACTGGGAGGATCTGGGTAGGCAGGTGGGCTCAAGAAATCCTATCAGGCTGGAGTGGTGCTTCAAAGGTTTGTTCATGGAATACATCCCTTACAAGCAGAGGATTACAATCCCTGGTTGAGTGTTCCTATCAACAAAAAATAAATTAAGTTGATGAGAGGAAGAGAAAAGATTGATTAGTGACAGTAGAGAGAGAGAGAGAGAGAGAGAGAGAGAGAGAGAGAGAGAGAGAGAGAGAGAGAGAGAGAGAGAGAGAGAGAAGGGGGGAGACTCGAGACAGAAAATATGCAAGAGAAGAGATTGATGAGAGAGAGAGAGAGAGATAAGCTGCATCCTATCAACAAAAATAAATTAAGTTGATGAGAGGAAGAGAAAAAGATTGATTAGTGAGAGTGTGTGTGTGAGTGAGTGATACACCCAGGAATATTGAACAGACAGTCACTCTGTATTGTAGGTAAGAAAAGGGACTTATGAAACAAAACATGGCTCAAAGTAAAACAAAATGAATGTGTGTGTGTGTGTGTGTGTGTGTGTGTGTGTGTGTGTGTGTGTGTGTGTGTGTGTGTGTGTGTATTTACCTAGTTGTACTTTTACAGGGCCTGGGCTTTATGCTCGTGTGGCCCCATCTCCATATCTACGCTTATCCAATTTTTCTTTAAAACTATGCACACTCGTTGCTGACACCACTTCTTCACTCAAACTGTTCCAAGTCTCAACACATCTTTGCAGGAAACTAAATTTTTTAACATCTCTGACATCTTCCCTTCCTCAGTTTCTTATTATGCAATCTTGTGCTTTTAATGTCATATTCTTCTCTCAGGATTAGTTTCTCATTATCCACTTGATCCATTCCGTTAATCAATTTATAAATTTGTATCAGATCCCCTCTCTCTCTTCTCTGTTCCAGGGTTGGTAGATCCATTGCTTTTAGTCTCTCCTCATATGTCATCCCTTTAAATTCTGGAACCATTCTTGTAGCCATTTTTTGTAGTCTCTCCAATTTCCTTATGTGTTTCTTTTTATGGGGTCCACACAACTCCTGCATATTCCAATCTAGGTCTTATTTTAGTACTTATCAATTTCTTCATCATTTCTTTGTCCATATAGTGAAATGCTAATCCAATATTCCTTAGCAAATTATATGTCTCTGAAAATTCTATCAATATGGCTTACCGGTTGATTGTTTTCTTCCATTGTCACTCCCAAGTCCTTTTCCTTTTTTTACTTTTTCTAGTTCTACTCCATCTCCCATCTTATAGATTCCCACTGGTCGTCTTTCACTTTTTCCCATTTCCATGACATGGCTTTTGTCCACATTGAATTCCATCTCCCATTTTTTACTCCATTTCCAGATCTTGTTTAAGTCTTCCTGTAGTATTTCACAATCCTCTTTTGTTTAATGACTCTGCACAGTTTCGCATCGTCCGCAAACAGATTTATGTAGCTGTTCACTCCTCTGGCATGTCGTTTATATATACGAGAAAAGTATTGGCGCCAATACTGACCCCTGTGGCACTCCGCTGTCTACTGTTCTCCACTTGGACTTCATCTTTAACTATCGTCCTTATTTCTCTCCCCTCAAGTAATTTTCATCCATCTCAATGTGCTTCCTTTTAAGCCACCCTTCTCCTCTAACTTCCATAGTAATCTTTCATGTGGCACTTTATCAAATGCCTTTTTTAAATCTAAATAAATACAGTCAATCCATCCTCTCTCTCTTGTACTTTATCAACTATTCTAGAGTAGAAACTCAATAAATTTGTTACACATGACCGACCTTTTCTAAAACCAAATTGGCTATTTGATAATAATTTGTTGTCTTCAAGAAACTCAATCCATTGCTTCTTTATTACTTTTTCACACATCTTGCATATTACACTAGTTAGTGATACCGGTCTGTAATTTAAAGGTTCTTCCTTCCTTCCGCTCTTATATATGGGAACCACCTCAGCTCTTTTCCACTCCACTGGTACTGTTCCATTTTCTATTGAGCATTTTATGATGTTGTATATAGGACTTGCTAGTTCTTCCCTACATTCTTTCAGTATTCTGCCTGAGACTTCATCCGGTCCCATTGCCTTTTCCTCATCTAATTCCGTCATCAACTTTTTTATTTCAAGCTTGGTTACTTTAATCTCTTTCATATGGACAGTCTCTCTATTACCCTGTGGTCTTTCAAATTTGGATTCCTTAGTAAAGACCTCATGAAATTTACTATTTAACAGTTCTGCCATACTTTTTGGGTCTTCCACCATTCCATTCTCTCCTTTTAACCTTTCTATTGTTTCTTTTTGTCTTATTTTTCCATTTATGAATCTGTAGAACAATTTTGGTTGTTCCTTACATTTTTCGACAATGTCCTTTTCATAGTTCCTTTCTTCTTCCTTTCTCACCTTAGCATATTCATTTCTTGCTGTTTTGAAGTTTTCCTTATTTTCTGGTTTTGTTCTTCTCCACCTTTTCCATGCTCCATCTCATTTCTCCTTTGCCCTAGCACACCTTGCATTAAACCAATCTTTCTTTCCTTCTTCTTTAGGTCTATATTTCAGGACATATTCCCTGACTCCTGTTTTGTATATTTCCAAAAAAGTTATATTTCTCTTGAACCGTTTCTGAGTTTTCCATCTCCTCCCAGTTTACCTTTTTAAAATAGCTCTTGAGGTTCTCAATATCAGCCTTTCTGTAATTTAATCGGTCTCCTTTGTATGATTCATCTCTATCTTCCTTTCCTTCTTCTATATCCATTTCTAATATTATATGGTCACTCTTTCCCAATGTGTGTGTATGTCTGTGTCTCTCTGAGACTAAGGTCTGTTCAGAAATATTTTGCTCTCACCATGACTATTTTCCAAGGCCACAGAGATGACTAGCAGGGTTTTCAAGAGTGTTTCGCCAGTTAATAATGTAGAAATCTTGTCACTCTGCCTCTAGAAGCATGAAAACTTTCTAAAAAATGCTCTTCTCTCTCACCACGACATAGAGATGACTACCATGGTTTTCAGTTAATATTGTAGAAATCTTGTCACTCTGCCTCTAGAAACGTAAAAACACCGTAAAAAACTTGTGTAAGTTTAGACAAAGCCTTTTTAGGTAGTGGAGGTGTTTGAGGATATGAGTCTAACCCTCACTCTTATCCCTCAACAGAAGGCTTGCAGTACTTCCATGACGTCATCCTCCCTCGCTATAAGTACTTCATTCGTTCTCGAGGGGATGTTGACTCTGATGACAACCAGGACCCTGACCACCCTGACACTGACCCTGAATGCCTTGACCCTGAATCAAGAGAGGGTTCAGTTCATGGCCTTGGTGATCTTGATGATGGTGGTGAAAGAGGTAGTGGTGACACTGACCTTAGGAGCAGAGATGAGGTCATGAGAGAACAGAATAGCCATGGAGAATCAAGTGACCTTAGGAACAGAGATAAGGTCATGATAGAGAAAAATAACTTAAGTAAGACGAAAAGAACTTGCTTTGATGAATTAAAGAGTAGAAATAAGGTCACAGAACAACAAAATGACCTTCAAGACACAAACGACAAAAAGAACCACACAGATGACCTCTCAAGCTCTCGGGCAACCCAGGATGACCTAGCACAAGCTGGTAAGGCCCCTCTGCAGGAACTAGATGAGATAACTTACATTCCACATAAGCGTGACCTTGAGATCTTGAATATTGACCTCTTGGACTCGGACCTGGATAGTGATGGGTGTGAGTTTGAAAAGGTCACATTTGGTCAGGCTTTGGGGAAAATGTAAAGTGTGTGAAGGGAGATAGAAAGTTTTTTTTTTTTTTTTCTACTGTTTTTTTGTTTTGTATTGTAAAAAGGAAAAGTGGTAGTAGTAGTAGTAGTAGTAGTAGTATCATGATCACTGTAGGTAAAATAGTTTCATATTGTAAAAATGAACATAAGTAATAATAGTATCACTATCATCTAACCTTATCAAACAGCAGTGAATATCTTAACCCCTTCACTACTGGGACACATTTTTACCTGAGATTTGTGTATGTTTATACCATTTTTATTGACATTAGGAAGGGTCTATGGAGGTCAGAAGATTAATGGCCACAGTCTTCACCATTGTAATCCCCCACATGAATTTCTAAAGTTGTATGAAATCACCAAATAGTCACCAGAATGAATATGGAAATGTTTCATGGTACTGAAGTGGTTAAAGTGTGATGGAGGTGTACTGAAGTGTCCTCAGAATTGTTTACTTATTCAACCAAATCAAACCTAACTGTACTGAATGTAACCAGAAAGCAGTCAGTGTTACATCTCGTCTGTGGTGCTTAAGCCTTATGGAGATCTCAGTGTGGTATATCACTATCTTGTTACTTAAATGAATAATAGATAAGTTACTATAAGCAGGGCCATTTTATTATTATTATTATTATTATTATTATTATTATTATTATTATTATTATTGTTATTATTGTCTTGAAGCAGCACAGAGTAATTTTAAGAGTTGCTATAAGGACATATGAATTATTGCTACTTTTTCAATAAACTGATGGAGGATTTTTATTAATTTTGTTTATTTTTCTTGTTGCCCTGTGCTAACACCTGACATTTTTCAACTACGCCTCCCTTGTTTGTCTGTCTCTGTCTATTTGTCTGTCTGTCTGTTTTTTGGGGGTCTGTCTGTCTATATCTATCTTTTTTTGTTAGGTTAGGTTTTTGAAATGGCTACCATAGTAAACACACACACACACACACACACACGGAATGGATCAAGTGGATAATGAGAAATTGATTCTGAGAGAAGAAATGACATTAGAAACACAAGATTGCATAGTAAAAAACTGAGGAAGGGAAGATGTCTGAGAGGTGTTAAAAAATAATGTTTCCCGCAAAGATGTGTTGAGACTTGGAACAGTTTGAGTGAGGAAGTGGTGTCAGCAAAGTGTGTGCATAGTTTTAAAGAAAAATTGGATAAATGTAGATATGGAGACGGGGCCACATGAGCGTAAAGCCCAGGCCCTGTAAAACTACAACTAGGTAAATACACACACACACAGACACACACACACACACACCACACCACACCATTAACAAAGCACTCATTATACCTCCATTCAACCAATTAGTTCTTGTCTTTCTCTCTCTTCTTCCTACCAAAAATAGATGACTTCCTCCCACTCCCTGCTCCTCTCTCCTTCTCTCCTTATCCCTCTGCCCTGTCCCTTTCCCCTTTCCCCCACTTCAAACCATTACTACTTCACACCCATTACCCATTACTGCTGCCCTATCACTACCCACTCACAATCTTCCCTCACTGCTCTCACACCCATTACTTCACTATTATTACTATTACTACATTATTATTATTGTTACTCATCTCACCACTACTACACATTCCTCTCCTCTAAAGATGGATTACCTCTTCTTTTCCTCTTCCTCATTCCTCCTTCCTCTCTCCCTCCTCCCATGCTCATTCCTCCTTATCCCTTCTTGTTTCTCTCTTCTCTCTACTTCTTTTCCCATTTTTCTTTTCTTCTTCCTTCCCCTTTTCTCCTTCCTTTTCTCCCTTCCCTCTTTCTCCTTCCTCCTTCTCCTTTCTTCATTCTTTCTTTCCCCTTTCACATTTCTTCATTCCCCCCTTCCTCATTCCTCATTCTTACTTCCTCTTCTCCCTTCCCTATTCCTCTTCTGTCTTTCCTCCTCCTTCATTTCACCCTTCTTTCTTCTCCCTCCTTACTTTATCCTCCCTTACATATTTGTTCTTCCTCCTTCCCCTTTTCTTCTTCCTCGTTCCTCATCTCCCTTCCCCATTCCTCTTCTGCCTTCCCTGTTCCTCTCCCCCGTTCCTCCTCCATCCTGCATTGAAGTGGATTACAAGTGTTGCTGAAACGAATTTACCTGTCGGGCCACTGAGTTATGAGGCTGTTGTGTTGCCCATTAAAGACACTAGTTGCTGGTGGCTGGACGTGTGTGTGTGTGTGTGTAATGTCTTCCCAGCCCAGAAAGGTGATTGTTTCTTTCTCTTTTTGTTTTGTCATGTTTTGGCCAAGAATAGCAGCAACTAAGAAAAAATAGAGGCCCACTGAGGCGCCAGTTCCCAAATAGTCAGAAAAAGGTGTGGTACTGATGTCAATTCTGTTCGTTTTTTTTTTTTTTTTTTTTTTTTTTTATCAGTGAGTCATGAAAACAACATTTCAAAACATCATTAACTTACGTGTAGGCCATTTAAGAGGGAGGTTTCGAGACTACCCCTTTCTTTGACCAACACTCCGACATGCGAGGAGGCTGGTGTGGTATAAGTGGACCTTTTGTATCGTTTATGTTGCCCTTGGTCAGTTTTCCCTTCTTACCTAAAAATAAAGGCTTAATGACATCTTAACTCCCTTATTTTCCTCTTACCGCTTAATCAACCACTAGAGTCGGTTCAATAATCACAAGGCAAGGGTGTCCTCATAATGGCAATGACAGTTTCATCTCTCCAGTACCAGGACGAGTTTTCATATTCACTGGATACTCTCGCGATTTTAAACAGCTTCAGAAACTTATGTTGGGATTAGAATAGTAAAGACTCAGGCCATATTATTCTTTTGACCTCAATAGATTCTTCCTTATGCAAATGAAATCGTCTAATCACATCCAAAAGTCAGGTAAAAATGCGTCGCAGTTGAAGTGGTTAAGTGGAGGTTGATGGGGATTTCCGAGTGCTTTCATTACTTTCTTCGTTTAGAATTCAATGAGGAGGAGTTAGCGGTCAGCCCTTTCACTGAGACGTGTGGGGCCGCTAGAGTGCAGTGAGGGCCGCGAAAGTGTTGGGGGGGCGAGGGTTTCCTACATAATGGTCACAGTGCGAGGGTAGGTACTGGCTAGGCATCTACTCCGGGCCAGCGCTTGCCCTATGTCAAGTCCAATTCTTTCGTCAGTAGGTGCCGCCCTTTGTAATTACTCACTAATAGATATTATGGATGATTTGAGCGGGTAATGGAGGGCTGGTAAAATACATTGCTATCGTTGTGTGTGTGTGTGTGTTGCTCTCCGTTTCCTTTGTGAGTGTCGTCTCTTTCCTGAGCCTCTTCTGTGTCACTGTTAGTTTCGGAGCTATAGTCGGTCGTCATCACAAGTGAGCGCATGTACTCACAAAAACTAATACGTTCTGAGTTGTATTGCACCACGGCACCATCGCCTCGCAAGACAGCCACGGCGACCCACAAACACGGACGTTCGTGGCAGCTGGGCAACAGTTCACACCACTAAGAACAATGCATGGAGTCTTTACAAGCATTCTCAAGAAATAATGGATAAAAAGAACTGAATTTGCTTTTTCTAGCCAGTAAAATGTTTGGTGTTGGGTTTGGGTGTAGAACAAAGAGATGTAGCGGTGTGGTTGGTAAAGAAAATTGTGTCAGATATCTAGGGGAGAGTCAGAGCTCCATTCTCTCCCCGACAGAGTGCAGACACCTTCCAGGACCACGCGTACTCCAGAACGCGGCGCGGCGGACGCAAGAATGAGTATTGAGGAGCATCTGCGGCGGCGGTGGCAGCTGGCAACGCGCTCATGGTTTATATAACGAGCGGCGCCGCGCGGGAGGCAGACTGCTCCATTCCCTGCCTGGACGCGGCTGGACGAGGCTCTCAACTCCCTGACGCCCCTGCTACAGCACCCTTACATAAGGTACGTGTGCAGGCAGCGGACTGATACCCTAACCTTCAGGTCTGTATTCTGAAACGCTTTGCTCTTCCTCTACGATTCTTTCAAGGCCACACAGATGGTTAGCCAGGCTCTCAAAAGACTATTTCCTCTTGGTAATGTAGAAATCGTGCTAATTTGTCACGAAAACCGCAAAAACACTCTTGAAAATCAATATAACCTACTAAGAAGTCTTTCAAGGCGACAAAGATGATGACTGGGTTTTCAAAGACTGTTTCTCCTTTTAGTAATGCTGAAACCTCGTTAATCTGGCACCGGAATCGTATAAAGACTCTTAAAAACTGGTATAACATACTAATACAAGATCTATATAAGGGAAACACTGCTCTCTATGCGACATAGATGACTTGCCGGGTTCTCAAAGACTGTTTTTCCTTTGTCACACAGAAATCTTGTTAATCTGTCACGAGAACCGCAAAAAAAAAAAAAAAAAAAAAACATTAGAAGCCGTGTATTCTCAATAATATCAAATCTTTGGAAAATACATAGTAGAGATGCAACGTAGAAGTGTTTCGGAATACGCATCTTTGCTTCTACAGCTCACAAATCGCGGAGCAGTGAAGCTTCAACAGGTGGCAAAGCTTCGATGAGTTGAACCTCTCTCAGTAACCGTTAACCCCTTCAATAGTGAGACGCATTTGCACCTTGATTTTTTTGGTATGCTTAGACGGTTCATTTTATTTGTATTAGGAAGGGTCCATGTAGGTCAAAGAATTAATGGTCAGAGGCTTTGCTATTTTAATCTCAACATAAGTTTCTAAAGCTGTATAGAATTACCAAAGAGTAACCAGAATGAATAGCAAAACGCGTCCAGGTACTGAAGAGATTAAACTTCCCCACTCCTTTCAGATTTCCAGGCTTTGTAAGTTTGTTGTAGCTCGGTGATTGGTTCCAGTGTTCCCTTTGGAGTTTTCAGCAAGGAATGGATAGTTTTTTTTTTCTTTTTAAGTCTCCGAAGTAGTTTATTATGAAATACTAACGCGCTTTTTTTTTTTTTAAAGTCTCCGAAGTAGTTTGTTATGAAATACTAACGCGCTCTACTTCCGCTACCTTCCAAAGGCTTTGTGTAACTGAAGTGGCACAAGTTTTCAAGGGTGTTACTACGGTTTAAGTGACAGATTAGCAAGATTTCTACCTCATTAACCAGAAAGAAAAAAAACAGTCTTGAAAATCCAGCTGATTTTGTACGCCATATTCAGAATCGCTTCCCTCTCTCGATGCGACCACTTTCAAAGACTACAGAGACCATTAGCCGATTTCTAAAGAGTATTTGTCTCGTTAGTAATGCAGAAAAAATATTAACATGTCACTAGAATTACAGAAACATCCTTAAAAGCCCGTGTCACGTCAACTAGAGCCCTTTGAAGATAGATTACAGAGACGATTAGCCGAGTTCTAGAGTATTTGTCCTGTTGATGCAGAAAACTTGTTAGCATGTCTCTAGAATTACAGAAACATCCTTAAAAACCCGTGTCCCTTCAACTAGAGACCTTTGAAGATAGTGAAGGTGCAGCGCGGAACTGTTTGAGAATATGGGCTAATATTTGAAGCCTTTGAAAACAGTCTTAGCGAGAGTTAAGCTTTTATGAATACGAGTCTTATAGTTACGCGGGATTTTAAGCGTCTTTTTACCATTCTAGTGACAGATCAGTGACGTTTCTACATTATAAACAGGAGAAACAGTCTTGGGAAACCAGCTGGTGATGAGAGAGAGAGAGAGAGAGAGAGAGAGAGAGAGAGAGAGAGAGATGTGAGCGTGTCGGTTAGTCTCACCTTTTATAACACGCTTGACATTTTTGCTCATCATTCATCTTGTCACAGCCCAGCGATCTGCTTTACTGAGAGAGAGAGAGAGAGAGAGAGAGAGAGATTTTGAAACGCTTCTTCGCCTCACCACCACTACATTGAAAAGATTCTGTGTTGTTGAAGTTACACAGGGTTAAGTTTAAAGGGCGTTCTTATCCTTCTAGTGTCAGGATAACAAGATTTCCACATGGTTGATAGGAGAAATACTCTTGAAAACCCTGCTAGTCATTTATGAGAGGTTTGAGAGAGAACAGCAATGCAAAATATAGCTCAGAGAGAGAGAGAGAGAGAGAGAGAGAGAGAGAGAGAGAGAGAGAGAGAGATGTGATAGTTTTAATTCTCAAGGTTTGGAGAAGTAAAGAAGACGAAGATTATAACTTAAGAAAAAGAAACAAGGGTTGAGATTTTGAAACGTTTTGTGCTCTCGTTAGGATTACTTTCCCAAGGCCACAGAGGTGATTGGTCAGGTTCTCAGGGCTGTGCTACCAATGATCGACGCTGAATCTGCGAAACTATCTCTTGAAACCCCAAAACAATCCAGAAAACTTGTATTACTTCTGTTGAACCTGGTAGGCGATCGCTGGAAATTTGAAAATTCTTGATAATCCCAGTAATGTTCAGTATAGTCTGTTAACCCTTCGCTGGAGACACGAACAAAAACTTGAAGGCTTCTATAATTTTCAGGAGGATCTGTTAAACCTTCACTGGAATCATAAAACCTCTTGAAAACTCCAATAATTTCCAGTGGAGTCTATTGAACCTTCACTGGAATCATAAAACCTCTTGAAAACCCAATAGCATCCAAGAGAGTCTGTTAAACCTTCACTGGAACCCATAAAACCTCTTGAAAACCCCAATAGCATCCAGAAAAATCTGTTAAACCTTCACTGGAATCTCAAAACCTCTTGAAAACCCCTCCAATAATTTCCAGGAGAGTATGTTTAACCTTTGCTGGAAACACGAAAATTCTTGAAAACTACAATAATTTTCAGCAGCGACTGTTAACCCTACACTGGAAACATGAAAAGACCCTCATAAAAACCCCCAACAGTTTCCAATAGCACTTGCTGACACATCCCTGGGGTCACGAAAGGACTTCAAAATCTGAATAACTTCCACTAGAACCTATTAAACTGTTACTGAAATCATGAAAACACCCTTCACCAGAATCACATTAACCCGTTCAGTACTGGGACGTATTTTTATAATGAATTCTTGGTGTTATTAAATGATTTTATTGACATCAGGAAGGTTCTATGAAGGTCAGAAGATTAATGGCCCACAGTCTTCACTATTTCAATCCCCACATGAGTCTCTGAAGCTGTATACAATCAAACAGTAAGCAGAATGAATATGGAAACGCGTCATGGTACTGAAAGGGTTAATACCAATGGAGAAAGACGCAGGAACATTTTGAGATTACGGCTCTTGGCATGCGGTGGAGGAACAAAGACTGAAGCAACTAATAAAGAAGAAAATAGAAGACAGAAATATAGGAAGACAACGATGAAAGAGAGGAAAAAGTTGTGAAGAGAACAAAAACAACTGGAGATTTGTACAGACATTGCAACAACTTCTGGGGTTTTTGACTTGTTAACGCAGAAATAAGAGAAGGGCGAAGATCAAGATTAAGAGAAGAAAGAGGTTGTAGTTGTAATGGTAATAGAAGAAGAAAAATAATGAGAACTTGATGATGATGATGATAATGAGAGAGAAGAGAGAAGTTTGCAGAAAAATGATAACAAGAAGGAAGATGAGAAATAAGAATAAGAAGAGATAATTATGAGAGAGAAAAAATGTGAAAAAGAAAAGGAACATAATAGCAGTAAGAAAAGATTAACTAGAATGAAAAGAACAAGAATGAAAGCTAAACGAAGAATTAGAGAAAAGTTTGTAGTAAAATAACAGAAACGAAGGTCAGAAATAAGAATAAGAAGAAAAAAGAGATGATTACAATGAGAGAGAAAAGATTAAAAGGGAAAGGAAAATGATAACAGTAAAAAAAAAAAAGAACTAGAATGAGAAGACCAAGAACAAAAAAAAAAAAAAAACGAAGATGAGTAATAAGAATAAGAAAAAAGAAGAAGAGATAATTACAACGAAAGAGAAAAGATGAAAAAGAAAAGGAAAAATGATAATAATAGATGAACTAGAATGAGAAGAAGAACAAGAAGTAAAGTTTAACGAAAAAATAAGAAGGACGAGAGAAAAAATCACACACACACACACACACACACACACACACACACACCGCTTCACTCTCCACCTTTCCTCGTGTAGAGATAAATTACCTTCCCTCTGCGGCCGCTTACTACAAACTTCTCCCTAAACTTACGCTTTTTACACATAATGGAATATTGACCTCGCTTGTTTGGGGGAACGTAGCTTACTTGTGGTACATATTTTCCAGGCTTTTTCTATTATTATTGTTATTTTAGGCTTTAGATTCAAATTAGTATTGTACTGTTTGGTTTTCATTATTATTATTTTTTTTTTTATTATCATTATTATTTTTATTGTTACTATTATTGTTATTATTATTATTTACGTACGGTGGTATATATTTTCCAAGTTTCTTTTTTTATTGTTATTTTAGTCTTTATATTTAAATTGATATTCTACATTATTATTATTATTATTTACGTCTTGTGGTATATATTTTCCACGTTTTTTTTTTTATTATTCTTATTTTAGTCTTTATATTCAAATTGATATTGTACTGTTTGGTTACTTTCATTACTATTATTATCATCATTATTCACGTACGGTTCTCAGGTATACAAGTACGACAGCGAAGTTTGTGTATATCTCTTTGGTACGGTTTTTACATGCCCGCGTACGAGAGTGAAGTCTGTGTATCGTACAGTTCCATATTTTTTCATACGATAGTTACGTACCAAAGTTTCAAGACGGAGGAGAAAAAAGTAAAAGAAAAAAGAATTGTTAAATAAAGAGAATAGACAATAAACACTAACAAAAATATATAAAAAAGTTAAGATTGCAAATGGAAGTCAGTTTAAAATTTCAGAGAGAGAGAGAGAGAGAGAGAGAGAGAGATAGAACTCTCTCTCTCTCTCTCTCTCTCTCCATCAAACTAAGCCATGCTATACAAAATAAACCTCCCAAAAACACAGAAAATGAGAGAGAGAGAGAGAGAGAGAGAGAGAGAGAGAGAGAGTAAATATCGATGCAAGTTAGCTAAAAGAAAAAAAAAGTGGAAATTTTGTGAAAGTTGGCTAACGATACAGTTCTCTCTCTCTCTCTCTCTCTCTCTCTCTCTCTCTCTCTCTCTCTCTCTCTCTCTCTCTCTCTAACCCCGCTGAAAGAAACAGTAATGAAATAAAGAATTCAAATTGAGTTAATCACTTTACTGACGAAAAAGAAAAAAATATAGGAAAGTATTTTGGTTGAAATTGTTTTCTTTTTATTTTCTTGATTTTCCTTTCTTTTCTTTTTTTTTTTTTTCTTTCTTTCTTTCTTTCTTCTTTCTTTCTTTCTTGTTTATGTAAGGAAAGGTAAATAAAAGAGGTCAAAAGAAAATAATTGATATAAAAACAAATTCCACGTTAAATAGAGAGAGAGAGAGAGAGAGAGAGAGAGAGAGAGAGAGAGAGAGTGTTCACTTCTTCCATTCGTGTTTGGAATTAATTATTGTCTTCCTCCTCCTCCTCCTCCTCCTCCTCCTCCTCCTCCTCCTTACTGTACTCGCTAATGTAATACCCATTAGTTGTGGTTTTAGAGAGAGAGAGAGAGAGAGAGAGAGAGAGAACGCCTGTGCAAGATTAAATTCGAAGTGGTATGTCTCTCTCTCTCTCTCTCTCTCTCTCTCTCTCTCTCTCTCTCTCTCTCTCGTCGCTAAAATTCTGGTATTTTTCAATTTCGTACCCCTATCTTTTTCCCTCTCCATTCTCTCTCTCTCTCTCTCTCTCTCTCTCTCTCTCTCTCTCTCTCTCTCTCTCTCTCTCTCTCTCTCTCTCTCTCTCTCTCTCTGAAGCTAGATTCGCATCTTATATCAGATTAGCCTCAAATAGATCTCTTTTTCTGTCTGTCTGTCTGTCTGTCTGTCTGTCTGTCTGTCTGTCTGTCTGTCTGTCTGTCTCTCATTTATTTCCATTTTTTCCTTTTATCAAATGCATTTTTTATTGATATTTGCTTTATTGCATTTATTTATTTATTTACTTATTTAGTCTCTCTCTCTCTCTCTCTCTCTCTCTCTCTCTCTCTCTCTCTCTCTCTCTCTCTCTCTCTCTCTCTCTCTCTCTCTCTCTCTCTCTCTCTCTTAGTTTTTTTTTCATTTTTGCTTCATTTTTCATTTTTTTATTCATTTTTTTCATTCATGTCACTTATTCTCGTTTTCTTCTTCTTCTTTCCCTTTTATTTTCTTTTTTATTATTTTTTTCCTCCCTTCAGTTTTCATTAGGGACTCCTCCTCCTCTTCCTCTTCCGCTTTCTCCTCCTTTCTCCTCCTCCTTTTCTCACACCACTTCCTCCTTCTCCTCCTCCTTTTCCTCTTCTTCTTCTTCTTCTTCTTCTTTCTTCTTTTTCTATTTCTTCTTCTTCTTCTTCTTCTTCTTCTTCTTCTTCTTCTTCTTCTTCTTCTTCTTCTTCTTCTTCTTCTTCTTCTTCTTCTTCTTCTTCTTCTTCTTCTTCTTCTTCTTCTTCTTCTTCTTCTTCTTCTTCTTCTTCTTCTTCTTCTTCCTCCTCCTCCTCTTCGTGTTCCTTTTCCTCTTTTTCCTCTAAGTTCTATATACGACTCCTTTCTTTCTATCTTCTTTGTTTTCCTCCTCCTCCTCCTCCTCCTCCTCCTCCTCCTCCTCCTCCTCCTCCTCCTCCTCCTCCTCCTCGTCCTCCTCCTTCTCCTTCTCCTCTTCATTTATCTTTTAGTTACTGTTAGTCAATATACCACCACCACCACCACCACCACCACCATCACCATCACCACCACCACCACCTCCACCACCACCACCACCACCTCCTTCATTAAAAGTTTAGGAGCGGTCAGTAAGCTTCTCTCCCTCCTACCAGTGGGTCAGCCTTTCCCTGCCCATGAGACTGTAGACACAATAAGTGGACTCAAATGTTTGAATGACTATGTGTGTGTGTGTGTGTGTGTGTGTGTGTGTGTGTGTGTGTGTGTGTGTGTGTGTGTGTGTGTGTGTGTGTTCTTTTGCCCTTTTTTTTATTGTTTTTTTATTTTTGTATTTGATTCTTTTGTTATGTGATATTATTTTTCGTTTTACTACTACTACTACTATTACTATTGCTACTACTGCTACCACTACTACTACTACTACTACTACTGCTGCTACTACTGACACATTTGTAATCATTTATTTACCTTCTTTATGATTTTGCGCGCGATTGGTAGAAGGTTGCTCTCTCTCTCTCTCTCTCTCTCTCTCTCTCTCTCTCTCTCTCTCTCTCTCTCTCTCTCTCTGCCAGGTTGCATATGAAATAACCTCAAATGTGCAATAATTCAGAGGCGTCCTGTGTGTGTGTGTGTGTGTGTGTGTGTGTGTGTGTGTGTGTGTGTGTGTGTGTGTGTGTCTGGCCTTCCGTGCTGGTGGTGAGTTTTGATGCTTTTTATAAACTGCATTGTTGATGAGACTACGAGAGGTGGTGGTGGTGATGGTGGTGGTGGTGGTGGTGGTGTTGGTGGTTGTGGTGGTGGTGGTGGTAGTGAAAGCAATGAAAATGTTGTTGGAAGAATATGGTACATGAGAGAGAGAGAGAGAGAGAGAGAGAGAGAGAGAGAGAGAGAGAGAGAGAGAGAGAGAGAGAGAGAGAGAGAGAGACAAACATACAGACAGACAAACAGACAAAGAGAGATAGATGGAGATATATTCCTACACACACACACACACACACACACACACACACACACACACACACACACACACACACACACACACACACACACACAGGCAAGCATACATACTACATACAAGCATACATACATATATAAGACGAGAAGGACACACACACACACACACACACACACACACACACACACACACACACACACACACACACACCACCGTGTAGTGTAGTGGTTAGCACGCTCGACTCACAATCGAGAGACCCGGGTTCGAGTCCTGGCGTGGCGAGGCAAATGGCGCGGCTCTTAATGTGTGGGGTGTGTTCACCTAGCAGTAAATAGGTACGGGATGTAACTGGAGGGGTTGTGGCCTCGCTTTCCCGGTGTGTGGAGTGTGTTGTGGTCTCAGTCCTACCTGAAGATCGGTCTATGAGCTCTGAGCTCGCTCCGTAATGGGGAAGACTGGCTGGGTGACGAGCAGACGACCGAGGTGAATTACACACACACGTCTTATCAATCCCGCCTGACACTCTCCGTTTAGCATTGAAGCGATCAGCCCCACGCAGACGGAGGCAGTGAAGGGTCGGTGGGTGGGGAGAGGGAGGGGGGGATGGTAAGGGGCAGCCGCTCCCCATCATAACTCTGGATATATCTTGCAGAAGGGAAATAGACGCCATTCGAGGAGTTTGAGAGGTTGTGTGTGTGTGTGTGTGTGTGTGTGTGTGTGTGTGTGTGTGCGTAGTTGGAAATGTATATGTGTTTGTTTTTATTCTTATTGATGTTGATGTTTTTATTTTTATTGTTTTGTTATGTATTTTACTACTACTACTACTACTACTACTAATAATAATAATAATAATAATAATAATAACAATAACAATA
>NC_059260.1:3058888-3061388 GCF_017591435.1 Portunus trituberculatus | reverse complement strand
CATTTAAGCATTGTGAAGTCTGAGGCAGCGGTGTGGTGTGTAAGGTGCAGGCAGGGCGGCAGGGAGGCAGCGAGGCGTGAATGTATAAGTGTGTGTGTTATTTAAGTCACTGATTGATAAAGGCATTGTGGCTTGTGGCTGCACCCTTCACCTTCGACCTTTCCCAAGTGTGCATCTGTGACCTGTGACCTGAGAGAGAGAGAGAGAGAGAGAGAGAGAGAGAGAGAGAGAGAGAGATTTTTCCCGAGTATTGCTTTCTTTTAAGGTAAACTCTCTCTCTCTCTCTCTCTCTCTCTCTCTCTCTCTTGCATGAAAAAAGAAAAGAGGGCGCCGCTTTTTAAACACACACACACACACACACACACACACACACACACACACACACACACACACACACACACACACACACACACACACACATCACCATCATCACCATCATCATCATCATCATCATCATCATCATCATCATCATCATCATACTCTCCTCCTCCTCCTCCTCCTCCTCCTCCTCCTCCTCCTCAACAAGCCATCACAAGTACAACCAAACAACCCTCACTTCCCGTCCCTCTCAATATTTCTATAGTCTCATAAAAATTCCTCTGAAGGCGGAAACAGAAAACGAGATGCCCTGGGATGGAGTGTACGCTGGGAGATTTAACACACTCTTATTTATAAAAGAGTATGGTGATTATTTTTCTTCTAACGACCTTGTAGTATGTATTGATATTGAGCTGTAGAAACTTAGGCTCGTATTTTGAAACACTTTTGACCTCATATCCACTATTTTCAAAAGGCTCTCGTTCAAGCTACATTGATTTCCACGCGTGTTTTTGTGATTTTAGAGCCACATTAACAAGATTTTTACACTATTAACTGACGGAACGCTTTTGAGAACACGGTTGACGGTCTTTGTGGCCTTTGATAGACAGTCATGGTGAGAGACCCAAGTGTTTATGAATATGGGCCTTGGAACGAGAGGTCTTGAAGGGGTAACTGTGCTGGAATAATGATGCTTCAGTAATATATTTTCTTTTTAAGTTTAGGGAAGGAAAGGTTTATTATGACGTATTCTGAACGAGAGGTCTTCAAGGGGTAACTGTGCCAGACTAATGAATCTCAAGTAATTTCATTATTTTTTTTTTTTTGTTCTAGGAAAAAAAAAAGCTTATTATAACATGTGTTTTTTCATATTATTACATGGAACAAGATGTCTTCAAGGGGTGAATTTGCCAGAATGATGAATTTTAAGTGTTGTTTTTAGTTTTAGAGGGAAAAAAAAAAGTTTATTATGACGCATTTTGTTCATATTGTTACAGGGAATGAGAGGTCTTCATGGAGTAACTATGCTAGACTAATGAATCTTGAGTGCTTTTCCTTCTTTTATATAGTTTTAGAGAGAAAGAGGTTTTATATAACGTATTTTGTTCATAGCGTTACATGGAGTGTGTTTTTAACCTCTTCAGTACTGAGACATATTTTTTCCATGAGTTTTGTGCATGATTAGACCAATTTATTGACATCAGAAGGGTCTATTTAGATTTAATTCCCACATAAGTCTCTGAAAGCCTTATGAAAACGCCAGATAGTAAGCAAAATGAATATGAAAACGCGTCATGATACTGAAGGGATTAATGATGTCCTTGAAATTCGTCGTGAGTTTGTGCAGTTATTGAGTTCAGTAAGAGTATTTATCACTGACAAGACTTCCTGTAAGCTCTCACGGCATAGTTAGTCAGTGTGTAGTGAGTGTGGAGGGCCTGGCTGTGGACTTACCTCTTGTTCACTCCTGCTGAGTAAAGTGTTGAGTCATTCATAGTCTTGGTTGAATTGTGTTTTCCATATGCATAATCTATAGGCTTGGTTGATTTTTTTCTATGCAAGAGGAAGCTAGCCAAGGGAAGCAAAAATATAAAATAAAGGCCCACTTGATTGCCAGTTCCCTTAAAGATAGACAGTTAGCTAAAAGTTTGGAAGAAATGTCTTGAAATTTCTCACATTCGTAATTTTTTTCTTTCTTTTCTGTACTGTCTCTTGATCACTCACGTACGCAATGCAGCATCTAAGTAACCTAACCAAACCAAACCTACTCTTATTTACTTACATTCACTTTACTTACAACGTCACTCTACACACCCACACACACTTATCTACTTATACAAACACATATATACACTTTTTTATCATTTAACCAAACCTACACTTGTTTACTTAAATTAACTTACAACTATACACCCCACACGGACATTTTTTTTTACTTATACAAAGGCAAACCTACATTCTTTTATCATTTTTATCAATTCAAGTCTAATTATCAATCGTCGTGTTTCCTTGAATTTCCTTCCTTCTATTTGTTCGTGTTTCATATATTGTACTTTTCATTCCACACTTGACTAATTAGTACAGGTGTGTGTGTGTGTGTGTGTGTGTGTGTGTGTGTGTGTGTGTGTGTATAGTGACAATGTACCACCTAATTTGTACACGGAAGATACTCATTAGGAGA
>NC_059260.1:3036388-3048888 GCF_017591435.1 Portunus trituberculatus | reverse complement strand
TAAGTTATCAGCCACTTCTCTTGCTTCTTAGATTTAAGTTAGCTTTGATAAGAGTAGGTTAGGTTGATCTAGGTACCACGCCTCTCTTGTGTTAGTTTTCAGTTAGGTTAGGATGAGTTAAGTTAGGTTAGGTTAGGTTGTTAGGTTAGGTTAGCTTAGATTGAATTAGGTTAGGTTACGTTAGGTTGAGTTAGGTTAGGTTGGGTTAGGTTAGGTTAGCTTAGATTGAATTAGGTTAGGTTAGGTTAGGTTAGGTTGAGTTAGGTCAGCTACCAAGCCTCTGTGCTGCTAGATTGAAGTCAAGTGGTACAGTGGCATTACACGCTCTTTGTGGCCCCGAGGAGTCTCTAAGCACTCTGGTTTGAATATCCTGGCCACGGTCTGAGTGTAGGTAGAGCTTCCCTAACAGGTGGGCTTTTCAGATAGGATGCCTCTCCTTTAGCCCGTAAATTCCCGTAAAAACTCCGTATGGTATAAATAAAAAAATAAAAAAATTGAGTATATAGTTTGAATTGTATTAGTTCAGATGCTGCTCATATTTCTCCTGTAAAGTTGAAGTTAGATTAGGTTAAGTTGTTAAGTACCACGAGTTGAAGTTAGATTAGGTTAAGTTAAGTCAGCCATCACGCTTCTTTCCTGTTAGTTTTAAGTTACGTTAGATTAGATTTGTTCAAGTTGCGTTAGGTACCACAGGTTTAAGTTAGGTTAGTTTAAGCTGTGTTAGGTTATCCACCACGCCTCTGTCCTGCCCGCCACACAGCTTGAGGAGGATGGCTCGCTGGACGCTGCTCTTATCAACTACCTCTTCGCTAAGCAGTTGGTGCAGAGACTTCGAAGCCCAAGCGAGGTGAGCCGTGAGAGCCAGCGTAAGAGGTCCTATTGGAAGCAGTGCGCATTCAACGCCGTTAGCTGCTTCGGCAAGAGGAAGTAAACAGGGACGAGAAACTGTAACATCTACCACCACCACCACCACCACCACTATTACCACCACTACTTCTACTATTTCTGCGTCTGTTACTGCTTCTCTCGCCGCGCTACTGTATTCTCAAGCGTGTCACTCTCTCTTCGTGGCTTGTTTCAGCAGGCTTCACTGGATTGATTGTCTTTCTGTTTGTCTAAAGGTTTTGTAAGATGTTTTTCGGTGATTTCTTCTGTGATTTTCGTGATTTGGTAAAGTTTTCGCGCGGTTAGTGGATGAAACGCCCACGAGAACCAGTCTAGTCACCTCACTACCGCTACTACTTGTACGGCTGCTAAGTTATCAAATGTTTCAAGATGTCTGGTAAGGTTTCCGCCTCGTTTTAGTGGCTTAAGCACTCAAGAACCTTCTATTACTACTCCTGTTATCTGTCTCCTTCTTGTCTTTACTTTTTACACGATCGAATTGATTTTTTGTGCGTTTCAAAGCATTTTTTCCCGATCCGAGTGGGAGTTTGGTGAGAGTTTTGTGTAATTAGCAATGAAACACCCACGAGAGCATGTCTAGCCACCCACTCCGACTATTACAGCTTATCATATGTTACGCTGTCCTTTCTCCACTTCATCAAGCTCCGGTGGATGCTGTTCCGGCTTTCAAGGTTGTTTTTATGGTTCCAATGTGAATGTAATTAGGGAGTGTACATCATAGCGAATAAAGCACACGAACACCCGACTGATTATCCTTGTGGTCTCTGAAAACTGCCCTAATAAAGCAAAGCAGTGTGGAATATGAGTGTCCATACCTTATTTTGAAACACTCCTGGCTGCATCTGTTTCAAAATAGTCTAGTTGAAGTTACGTTATTTAAGGACTGTTTTATGATTCTATTTTTCAGATTAACAAGGTTTTTACATTATTAGCAGGTAAAACAATCTTGAGAGCTCGGCTAGTCATCTCTGCAACCTCTGAGACAAGTCCTGATGAGAGAGCATTGAGCATTGTTTGTGAATGCTGATCTTTTCTGTCACCATTTCCTACCATATCATGCATGCTCTATATTCTCTTCTCCCTCTCTCTCTTTCCCTCTCTCTCTCTCTCCTTCCTTCTCTCTCTTCCTCACCCACCGTCAAAGTATTATGTATTATTATTACTATCAACTGTACTACCAAGCGCCAACGCCACCGGTACTGTGAAGGTATAATGCGGTTGCCCACTAACCCACCACCCGTCTAATGCTTTGGGGGTTAGTGGTGTTACAAATACAATTCCAATACTATGATGTGATTTAGAAGTGTAATCTGTTAGGCTGTTACACCTACTTATACTACCAACTCTACTACTACTACTATACTACTACTACTACTACTGCTACTATTACTACTACTGCTACTGTTACTATTACTGCTTCTACGAGGTCTCACAAGTAGGCCAAAGTGCACAGGTAGTTACAGGTAAATAGAAGAGATTAGGGCAGGTGATATAGACAGGTGGACAGGTGATGTGTGACTAATTACCTGAGTGGGATTAAAATTCTCAGTTGGTCGAAGTGAAAAAAAATTATAAATAAAGATTAGTAAATATGTTGTGAGTGAGGTTTACTTTTCCGTCTGTGTGTGTGTGTGTGTGTGTGTGTGTCTCTCTCTCTCTCTCTCTCTCTCTCTCTCTCTCTCTCTTTGGTAATAGCAGGTGTCAGGAGCAGAACAGTCAATGATTGGGTCTTGCTCTTAGATCCTCATTGCTTATTTTCTCTCTCTCTCTCTCTCTCTCTCTCTCTCTCTCTCTCTCTCTCTCTCTCTCTCTCTCTCTCTCTCTCTCTCTCTCTCTCTCATTTTGTCCCGTGTGAGAAGGAAAGGAGTTACTCAATAAATATACGAATAAGAAAATAAATCATTCTGCTCCTGAAAATTATGGATATGAAAGAAAACGTAATGCAGACTACCACCTCATATTTTCTGTAGTTGGAGTTGTAGTTCTTATTGCTGAAGGATTTATTTTTGGTGAATATATCCGTTCATTTATCATAGGGTTTATCTTCATGCTATAGAGAAATTGTGCTGGTTTTTTTTATAGTTTTTTCTTTTGTTTCGTTTTCTCTTGGTATTTTTGGAGTGTTCTTAATATCAATGTATCAATTTATTGTTTTTTTGTTTTTCTTTTTTTTTTACGCAAAAGGGTAGACTGGCCAGGGCAACAGAAAATGGAAAAAAAAAAAAGTCCCACTTTAATGCCAGTTTCCTTAGAGTTATTAAACACATGCGGGGCTTACAGCTGGGTCTTTAAATGCCGCGTAGAGCCCTTTAGATTAATCAGAAGACATTTTTTTCTACCTGGATGTTGCCAAAGTGTTGATTGATTTTTTGACGCGGGAATTTCAAAACACTATTTGTGATGAAAATGCATGTATGAGTATTTTTCCGTCTACCAGAGTATAAAAGAGGTATCCAAAAGCCTGGGAGAAATGTCTTGATACCTCCCTCTTAAAAGAAGTCAAGATGGAAATACAGAAACAGTTATTTATCTATTTATTACTTTTTTTGTTTCTCAAGGTCAGTTTATTAGATTTCCCAGCAGAGAGTAGCAATGGCTTCAAATATTTACTTTTTCTTTTCTCCCATTTGGTGTTTGGAAAGGTGTATCTAATTTCATCAAACTTGGACCCGTTATTTCTTACCTTATCGTGGTTACTGACGCTACCGACGCATTGAAGGCATAGAGGATGTTACTCTTGCTACGTCCTCCATGATACTTAAAGGCTTTGGGTTTTGTAGTTGGCATGTAATCTTTTCGAAGTATTCTTTCATGTATATTTCCATCCTTTTCCTTTCTTGTCCGGTAAAGGAAACTTCAAGATCTACATGTAAACTTTTCCGTGGAAGCGATTCATGTATTGCTGTGTTTCTTCATCTTATATTTGACAGGAAAAGTTAAGATCAGTGCTGGTACGTGAATCTTTCTGTATTGTATCACCTTTCAGTTCTACATAACGTGATCAGTAAGGGACATTTAAGATTAGCATATAGGCGATTCATGTATTTTTGTTCCTCCTTCTCATATTTGACAGGAAAAGTTAAGATCAGTGCTGGTACGTGAATCTTATTGTATTGTATCACGTTTCCTTTCTCCATTACGTGTTAGTAAGAGACATTTAAGATTAGCTTGTAAACTATTTTTTTTCTAAGTACATGCACGTCAAACTCTGCACTATCTTATTGTACACGAACCTAATTCACTCTCCCATATTCACTTACCTCCATCAGTTTGGCAAAGAAAGTTACGAGACATTTGAAATTAACATGTAACCTATTTTTTCTGAGTATATTCACATCAAACTTAGTCCTAATGTACACGAACCTAATTTACCCTCCCACATTCACGTACCTCCATCAGTTTGGCAAAGAAAGTTAAGACCAGCATTGATATTTTTACCAGGCAGTATTCCAGTGACATTTTAAAGAAGGCAAACGATATTTTTTCTCTCCTTTCTGACTTCCATGTTTCCTCCCACTTGTGTTCAGAATCCGTGTTTGTGTGTGTGTTTGTGTTTTGGTGCAGGTGTGGCCAATGCATCCCAGGTGAGGTCGTTAATTAAGCACGTGTTGGTGGGGACCTGGAATGTTTGCTTGCTTTCTTTCTTTCTTTTTTCTTGAGTTTTATTTATATTTTTGTTCAGTGTTTTCTTTCTTTTCTTTCTTTTCTTTTTCTCTTTCTCTTTGCTTTCCTTTTTTTCTTTCTTTTTCCAGTTTTTAGATTTTTTATTTTCTTTTCATTTTTTTCTTTTCAATTTATTTTCTCTTTTCCTTTGTTTTCTCTTTCTTTTCTTTTTAGTTTTATTTAGATTTTTTATTGTTTTCTGTTTCTTTTCTTTTCTTCTTTTTCTCTTTTCCTTTGCTTTTTTTGTCTTTCCTTTTTTTTTAGTTTTTTTAAGATTTTTTGCTATTTTTTTACTTTGTTTTTGTTAGTTCTTCTTTCTTTTTCTCTTTTCCTTTGCTTTCTTTCTTTTTTCTTTCTTTTTTCTAGTCTTGTTTATATTTTTCCTAATTGTTTTCTTTTTTGTTTTCATTTTGCTATTTTCTTTTATTTTTTTATCTCTTTTCCTTTACTTTCTTTCTTTTTAGTTCTATTTAGATTATTGTTCATTATTTTCTTTTTATTTATTTCATTTTTCATTTTGTTCACTTTTCTTTCTTTTTCTTCGTTTATCTCTTTCCTTTATTTTTTCTTTGTGTTTTTTTTATAAAGATACAATGTTGATATGTGTTTGTTTTTCATTCTTTGTTCCTGTTTTTTTTTCTTTATATATTTAGTTTTTTTTTTCTTTATACATCTATTTATTTTATTTTTATTTTAGAATGTGGTCTATTTTCTTTCCCTTTTTTTTTTTAGTTATTCTTTTCTCCTTTCTCTTTTGCTTCGTTTTCTATTTCATACTCCGACTATATTTAACTTTTTCTTGCCTACTGACCCACCCACTTTTATTTTTCCTTTACTCATTTTTCCTCTCTTTTTTTTCTCTCTCTCATAATTTTCACATATTTCAGCTTTCATTTATTTTTTTCAAACTTTTCCTGGCGTTTCCTTTTATTATACCTCAAAATAATGTCGTACTTGTGAAAGCATATTAGTAAGCAAACATAACACTATCGTACCTCCCATAAAAGTAATCGTACCAGGAAAATTAATAGGATTATATTATTGTATCCCTTGAAAATTAATTATCGTACTTGTAAAACTACTATGTAAAAAAAAGAGTCATCGTACTTGTCGAAAGGAAATTATTGTACTTGTTAAAATACATTATGAATAGACTTATGAGAGAGAGAGAGAGAGAGAGAGAGAGAGAGAGAGAGAGAGAGAGAGAGAGAGAGAATACTGACAGAATAGCAACATTAGCAGTAGCACATCCCTCATCCTCAAGACATCACACGAGAACACAAAGGAGGAACAAGTAGTAAGCCACACCCGCCCTTAAGAGGCTGTTTGGTGTAAGATAATAAAGTCGAAGGCTCCTCCCCACCTACCATCTTTCGTCTGTTTGCTTCACCTGTAAGAGTTGGTAATAAAGTATTGGCCGCGAGTGTTTACCTGTCTCATTATATTACCTGTGGAGAGAGAGAGAGAGAGAGAGAGAGAGAGTACCTTCGAAAGAAAACTTAACACATATACTAGAAAAATATGTAAAAAAATGATGATGTAATGATAAGATAGACAAAAATAACAATAGAGAGAGAGAGAGAGAGAGAGAGAGAGAGAGAGAGAGAGAGAGAGAGTTTTGATGTGGTGGCTAAATCAAAAAATGCTTTGTTTTATTTTCTTTTTGCCTTGATGGTCAACAATTTTTATTTTCCTTTTTTATTCTTGGTGTGTTTCCTCTTTTTTTTCACATTTTACGTGCGTTGTTTTCTCTTGTATTTTGTTTTTATTTTGTTTTTCACTGTATTTTGTATTCATTTTTATTTTTTTCACTCCTCTCACTACGCATCTATCACATCTTACCTCATTCACTCACTCATTCACTCACTATCTATCAAATTCTTACGTATTCATTCATTACTCTTCATATTTGCTCTTTCTATTTTCCTTTCATCACTATCTATCTCATTTCATTTTTTTCACTCCTCTCACTATTCATCTATCACACCTTACCTCATTCACTCACTCACTCACTCTCTATCTATCAAATTCTCATCGATTCATTCATTACTCTTCATATTATCTCTTATTTTCCTTTCATCTATCTTATTTACTCCTTATTTCAATTTCTACTTATATCTCTTTTATTTACCTTAAGTTATCCCCTCACAGGTAAGAAAGACATGACCCCGCATGACCTTCGACTAGTGACGTTCAGAAGTGTAAGGTAAGGTAATGGTTGGTTCATTCTAAACTGGCAAACAAGCCCCGCCCACGTCCAGTTAGCCCCGCCCCCTCTGCAGCTTCCCACCAGTAGCAGGAAAGCGTAGAGGTGGTGCTAGAGAGAGACACGGGGAGAGGGGTGCCAGAGAGAGAGAGAGAGAGAGAGAGAGAGAGAGATTTAACTTTTTTCTGCCAACCAAGACATTTTTTTTTAATATTTAATTATTTATGCTGTTTAGATACCTAATTACTTATCCATCTATCTGTCTATCTATCTATCTATCGTCTACTTGTTCAGCTATCTACCTATCTATCTCGATCTATACCTATCCATTCATCTCTCTGTCTATCTATCTATCTATCTGTCTATCTATCTATCTATCCATCTATCTATCTATTTATATACTTACTAATCCACGTAACAGTTTAAATCAATATGTGTGTTTTGTCATAATGGAAAAAAGGGAGAGAGAGTGGGAGAGGTGGGAGAGAGGGAGAGGGAGAGAGAATGAGGGAGAGTACTGCCAATTAGGCCTCCCTCGTCAATACCCTTAGGCCTAGTCACTGATTTCAAAGGCTGCGTGCATATTAAGTGTGATGAACAGGAAGGAGTGGTGATTTGAACCTGTGTGTGGTGGTAGTGGTGGTGGTGGTGGTGGTGGTTGGTTGTAGTGATGGTATTTGTAGTGTATGTGGGTGTGTTAGTATTCATCATCATCATCATCATCATCATCCTCTCACTCACAAACAAAATCACAAAGTTTATGTTGATGCAAAATAAGTGAAGTGTGAAATGAAACTTTTAATTATTCACTTTCAATCGAGTTAATTCCTTTATTCATTTACCTTGTGATGAATTAATGCCAAACTCCTTATTAATATGTTCACTTATGCATTTATTCATTCAGTTACTATATTTCTTTTTTTTCATTTTTATTTATCTATTCATCTATTTATTCATTCTTCCACGTATCATTCTATTTTATTTTGTTTCTCATATACATTACACGTACTTTGAATCTGCTAGTTATTTGTTACTTTTCACTTCTTTATTTTAATCAACATCATATTCGTCAGTGATTAAATAGGTGTTCTAAGTAATTAACACAAATACGTGCCATCATTTTATAGTTACTTAATATAGAGGTAATCCTGATATAGCTGGAAGTGTTATTTAAGCAGTTATTAAAAACATGATTACCAGATCACTCTCCCTCATATTTCTTAGTTTTTTTTTTTTTTTTTCGTGACGTGAGCGAAATTATAATTATATCAACATTAATGATAAAGACAGGATCAAAAATATTTGGTTAAAATTTGAAAGAGATAGATAGATAGATAGATAGATAGATAGATAGATAGATAGATAGAGAGAGAGAGAGAGAGAGAGAGAGAGAGAGAGAGAGAGAGAGAGAGAGAGAGAGAGAGAGAGAGAGAGTATACCATTATCAACCACAGCAACAATAACGACTACTGCTGCTGCTACTACTACTACTACTACTACTACTACTACTACTACTACAATACCACCACCACCACCACCATTACCAACAACAACAACAACAACAGCAACGAGAGAGAGAGAGAGAGAGAGAGAGAGAGAGAGAGAGAGAGAGAGAGAGAGAGAGAGAGAGAGAGAGAGAGAGAGAGAGAGAGAGAGAGAGAGAGAGAGAGAGAGAGAGAGAGAGAGAGAGAGAGAGAGAGAGAGAGAGATATGGGAAAGTATTGGTGTTTAAATAGAGTGGTGCATGAATGGGCTGGAATCAGTAATCAGGTTGTTGGGAGCTTAAAAACGATTAGAGGAAATGTATGGATGAGATGATAGGTGGAAATATGTTAGCATGTTGTATACAGGCAGTGCCACGTGTAGACTTGATAGCTTCCTGTGACAACCTATATTTTTTCTATGTTCTTATTTTCGTATTAATGCCTTCAGTACCATGATGTGTTTTTATATCTTTATCTACTAACTATTTAATGATTTTGCACAGCTTCAGAAACTTATATGGGGATTAGAATAGTGAAGACTCTAGGCATTAACCTCCTTCAGTACTGGGACGACTTTTTACCATGAGTTTTGTGTGTGATTAGACGATTTTACTGACATTAGGAAAGTTCTATGAAGGTCAGAAGATTAATGGCCACAGTCTTCACTATTCTAATCCCCACATGAATTTTTGAAGCTGAATAAAATCACCAAATAGTAAGCAGAATGAATATGAAAACACGTCTTAGTACTGACCTCCATAGACTCTTCCTAATGTACTCGTATATAAAATCATCTAATCATTCCCAAAACTGAAGGTAAAAAGGCGTCGCAGTACTGAAGGGGTTAATGTTTCCTTTCTTTTTTATTCACCCTCACTCATTTTATCAATCATTTTCATTCTTTTTGTTTCCTCCTTTATATAAAATGAATCTCACCATTCTTAAGATTTCTACATTATCAACTGGAGAAACACTTGAGAACCCCGCTAGTCATCCCTCTGGCCTAGAAAAATAGTCGTGTTGAGAGAGTAAAGCGTTAATAAGCAAATTTTTATGATTCTAGAGGCATAGTGACATAATTTCTTCATTGATAACTGGAAAAACACTTGAAAATCCGGCAAATCATCTTTGTAGCCTTGGAAAAAGACGTGGTGACAGAGTGAAATATTTTTAAGAAAGTTTTTTTTATGGTTCAAGAGGCAGATTGACAAGATTTCTGCATTATTAAGTGGAGAAACATTCATGAGAACCCTGCTAATCATCCCTTTGATCTTGGAAAATAGTCATGGTGAGAGGAAAGCGTATTTAAGCAAGATTTTCTGGTTCTAGAGGCAGATTAACAAGATATTTACATCATTAACTGGAGAAACACTCTTGAAAACCCCGCTAATTATCTCTGTGGCCTTGAAAATACTCGTGGTGAGAGAAGAAAGCGTTTTCAAGCAAGTTTTGTATAGTTGTAGAGACAGAGTGACAAGATTTCTACATTATTAACTAGAGAAACACTATTGACAACCCGCTGATCATCTCTGTGACCTTCGAAAATAGTAGCGGTGACAGCAGAGCGTTTCTAAATGTGGACCAAATTCATTCCCTTGAGCTCGACATTACTCTTGTCTGCAAGTCTTCCTATTTTGACCAACGAGTTACTGTCGATTATATTGGTGAAGGCTGCGAGGTTAGTGTCAATTAGTGGCTTACAACTCTCTCTCTCTCTCTCTCTCTCTCTCTCTCTCTCTCTCTCTCTCTCTCTCTCTCTCTCTCTCTCTCTCTCTCTCTCTCTCTCTCTCGCTCTCTCTCGCTCAATCTCGTTTTTACGGGAGAGAGAGAGAGAGAGAGAGAGAGAGAGAGAGAGAGAGAGAGGCGTATTAAGTTATAATGGAATGTCCCAAGAGAGAGTTTGATCATTTGTTTAGATCTTTTCTTGCGCTCTCTCTCTCTCTCTCTCTCTCTCTCTCTCTCTCTCTCTCTCTCTCTCTCTCCTGTGTGTTTTTCATGTCTATTTTTAGTTTTATTTTGAAAGTGAAGGAGAGAAAGAATGGAAAAAATAATAACCAGGAAAATTAAGCGAGAAAGTTAGCTTATAATGTGTGTGTGTGTGTGTGTGTGTGTGTGTGTGTGTGTGTGTGTGTGTGTGTGTGTGTGTGTGTGTGTGTGTGTGTGTGTGTGTGTGTGTGAGAGAGAGAGAGAGAGAGAGAGAGAGAGAGAGAGAGAGAGAGAGAGAGAGAGAGAGAGAGAGAGAGAGAGAGAGAGAGAGAGAGAGAGAGAGAGAGAGAGAGAGAGACTTTCAACACTTTTTTTCAATTTTCATTCAAACCCACATTTTCTTTTATTTCTCGTTTTTTTTTTTTTCGTTTCTTTTCTTTTCGTTCGGTTTGTTCAACTTTTTCTTCACATTCCCGGTAAGTGGAGGCATTCGCTCGCTTTTGACTCTTACCTGTGTTATTGTCAGGTAATTAATTAACGAGCCTCCCTCCTCACACCTGAGCGTAAGACCAGGAAATTAAGGAAAAAAGATTATTGTCATTATTATTATTGTTATTATTATTATTATTATTATTATTATTATTATTATTATTATTATTATTATTATTATTATTATTATTATTGTTGTTATTATTATTGATATTATTGTTATTATTAATGTTGTTATTATTTTCATTTTCATATTGTTTGGCGTCTCTCTCTCTCTCTCTCTCTCTCTCTCTCTCTCTCTCTCTCTCTCTCTCTCTCTCTCTCTCTCTCTGGGTTAGGGAAACGTACTGTAAGCTTGTTTCTTTCTTTCCTTTCTCCTCCTCTTCCTCCTCCTCCTCCTCCTCCTCCTCCTCCTCCTCCTCCTCCTCCTCCTCTTCCATTTCCTCCTCCTACCCCCAACCCTCCTACTGCTACCAACACATACACCCACTCACCCTCCCACACACACACAGACACACACACACACACACACACACACACACACACACACACACACACACACACACACACACACACACACACACACACACACACACACACACACACACACACACACACACACACATTTCCTTTCTGTTCCTACCTGTTGTACACACTCACCTATACCCTCACACAAGCCATTACCCCTCTTTCTCTCTCCACTCTCCACTCTCCCCTCACCTTTCCCCTCTCCTCTCCCCTCTCTCCCCTCTCTCGTGTCGCCGGCTAAAGCTACATTCACTCTAGCTTGTTCTGTATATTCCCTCTCTTTTCCCCTCGTAAGATCCCCTCGTCTACATGTATATGAATGTTGTAGAGGGGAAAAGAGAGGAAAAAAGAGAGGAAAAGAGGGGGAAATCCTTCATATGCCTTGGGGTTAAGTAGGGGTGGTTGGTGATGGTGGTGGTGGTGGTGGTGGTGGTGCTGTGTGTGTGTGTGTGTGTGTGTGTGTGTGTGTGTGTGTGTGAAGAGACATGAAGAAAGAAATAAAACGTAAATGATGAAATGAAATGAGAAAAGAAATTAAATGAGAAAAGAAATAAATGAGAAAAAATGAAATGAAAAAAAAAATTAAGTTAGTAAAATAATTGACGTAATATTGGCGTGTGTGTGTGTGTGTGTGTGTGTGTGTGTGTGTAGGTGTGTGTGTAGGCGTGTGTGCGTGTGTAGTGTGTGTATATATGTGTTATCGCGGCCAATACTATTACAACAAGTCTATACATCACGTCACATTACCTAGCCAAACACAGCGATCGGTTCCTGCACAGTTAATAGCTTTATAAGTATGGCAGTATATAACAGAAAAAAAATAAGGAGTCGCCATACATATTTAGAACTCGTATGTAGAATATATCAGCGAGAGAGAGAGAGAGAGAGAGGGGAGGAAGGGGGCGGGTAGATCGGTAGACAAACAAAGACAGACATACAAACATACAATTTAACACCTTTTCATAGATTTCAAGGGTGTTTTCATGATCCTAGTGTCAATTTAAAGGAGCTTTCATTGAGGTTATGGGATTTTTAGAGGTGTCTTCATGGTTCCAGTGAGTTTTAATGGTTTTAATGGAAGTGATTGGTGTTTTAGCCCCTTCAGTACCATGCCACGTTTTCATATCAATTCTGCTTACTATTTTGGCGACTTTATACAGCTTCAGAAACTTATGTGGGGGATTAGAATAGTGAAGACTCTAGCCATTAATGTTTTCACCTACATAGATCCTTCCTAATGCAAATAAAATCGTCTAATCACACCCAAATATCATGGTAAAAATATGTCTTAGTACTGA
>NC_059260.1:2956388-3021388 GCF_017591435.1 Portunus trituberculatus | reverse complement strand
GTCTCGTCTATTATCTCATCCCGTCTCGCTACGAAGTCAGGGATGGGTTTTCTGTGTAGCAATCCGTAACATCATAAGCTCCTCACTCGATATATTTTATGCATATTCCCTGGAGTTGACGTTTCGCTAATTTCGCTTCATATGTATGCAGAATATATTTATCTTGCTTTCATGTGAGAGTCCATTTTTTGTATTTTTGTTTATGTCATCTGCTTGTTTTTTTTCCCTCAATTTTTTAGTAGAGAGAGAGAGAGAGAGAGAGAGAGAGAGAGAGAGTGTGTATGTTGTCATGATTTTATAAGTAGTAGTGGTAGTAGTAAAGTAGTAGTAGTAGTTGTTGTTGTAATAGTCTTATCATTTATTCATTCAGTTTGAATTACGAAATGTGATATTAGAATAAACATGAATATAGTTTATTTAGTAGCAGTAGTAGTAGTAGTAGTAGTAGTAGTAGTCGTAGCAGTAGTGGTAGTAAAAGTAGTAGTAGTAGTATAAGTATCATTTATTTATTTATTTATTGCTTTTAGTTACGAAATCTGGCATAAGAAAAGAAACACATAAATCTACTTAACTTTATTAATCTATTCACCATTATAATTCTCTCTCTCTCTCTCTCTCTCTCTAGTCATAGTTATCCACTGTGACATCATCTTCAATGTTGCTGGGCGATGTTTCCACCTCCTCCTCCATGAAGTCACTGCCAAGGAGAGAAAATAAAAATAAAGACATCATTATCATAACTATTACTACTACTACTGTTACTTTCTACCTTCATCTGAACATTAACATTAATAAATAAATAAAATAAACATAAACACTTTCTAACAGCAAAAGAAACAGAAGTCAATCAGAATAGAAACACACACTAAGGCTGGTATTCTCAAACACTTCTGTGCTTCACTGCCACTATTTCAAAAGGCTTTATTTAAATTTATATGAGTTTTGTTTTTTGTTTTTTTCATTTCTAGAAGCAGATTGACAAGATTTCTACATTATTAACTGGAGAAACACTCTCGAAATCCCTGCTAATTATCTCTGTGGCCTTGGAAAATAGTTATGGTGAGAGCAAAGCATTTCTGAATATCTTAAAACACACACACACACACACACACAATTCTAACAAAGAAACACACTCACACACAACTCTAACACACACACACACACACACACACACACACACACACACACTTGGAACAGTTTGAGTGAGGAAGTGGTGTCAGCAACAAGTGTGCATAGTTTTAAAGAGAAATTGGATAAGTGTAGATAAGGAGACAGGGCCACACGAGCATAAAGCCCAGGCCCTGTAAAACTACAACTAGGTAAATACATCCCAAGTTCTCACCCTTCCATGATATTGTCGGAGAAGAGTTGGTTGGGCAGGGTAAGGGAGGGCGTGGTGGTGGTGAAGTCACTCAGGGGTTGTCGAGCTGCCAGTCGCCTCTCCACCTCCTCCCTGCTCAGCTGCCCATCACTGGTGTGCCCCTGGACCACCGCGCTGCCCCCAGGACCCACAGTGCGCCTCACCACACCCTGATGGAGGTACTATTAGTGGTGTGTGTATGTGTGTGTGTGTTTTTTCTTTTTTTTTTTTTTATATATGGAAGAGTGAAAGCCAGCCAAGGGGCAACTAAAAAATAAAAAAGAAAAAAAGAAAAAAGACCCACTTGATTGCCATTGAAGAAGAAGAGGAGGAAGATGTGTGGACAGAGGATGTAATATAGTATTTTGTATTTCATTTCATATTAAATGTTTTATGATACAGTAATATGTATTATCCATTTTTAAATATGCATCATTTTCTGTGAGGAAGGAACCAGAGGAAGAAGGGGAGGAAAAGAAAGTGGTGGTGATAGTGAATGAAAACGAAAAATATAGATAAACGTTGACTGAAAGAAAAAAATATAGATAAAAACTGAGTGAAAAAAAAGAAAATCAATAAAAGTTAAGAAAAAAACGAGAAAATAGATAAACCAGCAATAACAAAATAGAAAACATCACGGGGACAGTTGCAGAGGCTAAAAATAGATAAAAGGGAAATAGATAAAAGTTGAGAGAAAAGGATAAAATAGATAAACCAACAACAACAGTGAGAAAACAACATCAAGAGTCACTGTAAAGGCTATCCCGGACTCAACCAATCCAATCCAATCCAAAGTACAAGGAAAATATAGATAAAAGTTGTGAAAAGGGAATAAAATAAATAAACAGCAACAATAGAGAAAAAACAACATCAGGAGTCATTGTAAAGACTATCCCTGACTCAACCAATCCAATCCAATGCAATATACAACCACAGGAAGAGAGAGGAAGAGGAGAAGAAGCAATGGTGTACCTGTGGATGAAGGGAGGTGGTGGAGAGGTGGGCTGCGGTTAACTTCCTCATAGTGGGGTTGGTGGCAGCTGAGGTAATGCTTCCGCCCGGCCCCACCTGTATCACTGCGGCTGTACTGCTGCTGGTGCTGCTGCTACTGCTGCTGCCGACGCCAACAATGCCAGGTATCTAGTGTGTGAAGTGTGATACTAAGATTTCCTATTTATATTCAGTGTGATTTTTTTTTTATTTTGTGTAAGAGAGGACAGGCTAAGGGCAACAAAAATATAAAGAAACAAAAGGTCCACTCAGTTGCCAGTTTCCTTATATAACCAATAGAGATTTTAATACATTTTGAGCAAAAAGTGGTATTATAATATTGTTTTAGTGTGAAAAGTGAAATTTTAATATATTTCTCATGAAAAAGTGAGATATCAGTATTTCTAAGTTAAGTTTAGCATGAACAAGTGAGATTTTAATACTTTCAACTGAAAAAAAAGACAGATTTCAATGTTTTTTTTTCTATCAATTTTTTTCTTCTCTCTCTCTCTCTCTCTCTCTCTCTCTCTCTCTCTCTCTCTCTCTCTCTCTCTCTCTCTCTCTCTCTCATTCCCTCCTTTTATCATAATCATTCCTTCACTTCCTCATTTACTCCTCCTCCTCCTCCTCTTACCTGCTTCCCACTCTGCTTATTAGTCTTCCCAATACTGCTACTACTTCCTCCTCCTCCTCCTCCTCCTCCGCCTCCTCCTGATGTTCCTGTTCCACTCCCTCCTCCACTTCCACTTCCTCCTCCTCCACTGCTGGTCTTCTTCTTCTTGGAGGGGGGTTTAGAGGGGGGTGTCTGGGAGGAAGAGGACCCTGGTGTTGCCCCTTCCAAACTTAGACGCTTCCTGCAGCTGTGTGTGTGTGTGTGAGAGAGAGAGAGAGAGAGAGAGAGAGAGAGAGAGAGAGAGAGAGAGAGAGAGAGAGAGAGAGAGAGAGAGAGAGAGAGAGAGAGAGAGAGAGAGAGAGAGAGAGAGAGAGAGAGAGAGAGAGAGAGAGAGAGAGAGAGAAAATTTTAACTTTATTTCACTTTTTATATTCCTCTATCTCCTTCAATCTCTCACCATTTTCCACTGTTTCCTCTTTTCCTCCCCTTTCTTCCACTTTATTCTAGTTTCCTCCACTTTTCCTATTTCCTCTATCTTTTTTCTTCCTATATTTTCAACCTTCTATCTTTCCTCTTCTTCCTCTAGCTTCCCATCCTTCTATCTTCCTTCACCTCTTCTCTCTCTACATATTTTCCACCTCTTACTTCCCACACTCTCTTCCCTCCTCTTCCACTTTCCTCTAGCTCTTCCACAATCATCCTTTCACCTTCTATCCATTTATATCCTTCTTCTCCCTCTTCTCTCCACCTTGCACCTTTATCCACATACCTCTTATGGTCTCCCTTGGCATCCACCTCCACATCTGAGTCCTCCGTTTGTTCAGAGTCAGAGGAAGAGTCAGGGCCACGCTGGTACTGCAGAAGGCGGTCCAAAAGAAAGGATTTGTCTCGTCGCACCCGCAGGAGGGCACGCTGGGCCTTACGTAGCTCCTCCTGAAAGCACTCATTCTCCTGTGTGTGGGAAGAAAAGGAAGAAATGTTATGGAAGGTTAGGCATGGTAAGAACTCAGTGGTCATGTTGTTAGTGCTGAGTCAATAGGGAGCTTTAAAAGAAGATTAGATAAATTTATGGACGGGGATGATAGATGGAATTAAGTAGCTTTTCTCATACAGGGACTGCCATGTGTAGGCCTGACAGCCTCTTGCAGATTCCCTCTTTTCTTATGTTCTTATATGGTTAGGTTTTGTTTGGTTGTCAGTTTGTCTATAAAGGAGTAGCAATGAATAAGTGTCAGTGTTTGAAGTGATAAGGATTAAATAGACGTTTATTCTTTTTTATGGTTAACTCTCAGACCTTCAAGGGGACTAGCAACTAAGGGCCCTTTTTTTTTTTATTTCATTTTGCACTTTTCCAGCTTTCTTCCTCTTACATGTAAAAAGGAAGGAGAGATAAAGGTTGTGGCATAATAGAGTTACTAAATTTTCTTTGTGTTATGAAGTGTTTTTAATCTTGCTTGTCTATATAAAGAAAATAAAAAGGAGATAAAAAAAATCCATTTGGTATACAGGTATAAAGAGAAGAGGAAAAGTTATGGCTGATTAGAGGAAGTTAGACGTTTCTTTTGTTTATGTGTCAAGTGTTTACTTAATCTTACTTGTCTACATAATAAAATAAGAGAAAATAAAAGAATTCATTTGGCATATAAGCAGAAAGAGATTAGAGATAGTTAGACATTTCTTTCTTTATGTGTCAAGTGTTTATTTAATCTTGTTTGTCTATATAAAGAAAATAAAAAGAAAATATAAGAAGCCATTGAGTAGTATAGAGGTGGAAAGAGAGAAGAGGAAAAGTTATGGCAGATTTGAAGTATGTTTATTTAATCTTGCTTGTCTATATAAGAAAATACAAGAAGATAAAGGAATTAACTGGGTATATAGATGGAAAAATAGATAAAGGCCATGGCAGGTTAAGGGTGGTTCGACTTCTCATTTAACATCCATTTGCCCATAAATTTCCATGAAAAGCCTAAATACTATTAGAAAAAAAAAATAATAGAGATGATAGTTGAAAAAGAAGCATGCATGTCTTGTACAGTGGCATGTGTTGGCTTGATGGCTTCCTGCACCAACCCTTGTGTTTCTGTCAGTCATTGCGGCAACACAACACACTCACGTAGATCAGTAGTTTGAGCTTCCTTTTCAGTGTCTTGTACTTGGCCTTGTAGTCTTCAGGGCCATCTGTCTGCACTGGCATGCTGACCTCTGGGAAATAAATAAATAAATAAGTAAAGAGTAACTAAGGAGGAGGAGAAGGACCACTAGTAGTAGTGAGGGTGCTAGTGGAGGAAGTAATGAGATAGAGGTGTTGATGGTGATAGTAGTAGTAGTGGTAGTGCTAGTGGTGGTAGTAGTAGTAGTAGTAGTAGTAGTAGTAGTAGTAGTAGTAGTAGTAGTAGTAGTGGTGGTGGTGGTGGTGGTGGTGGTGGTGGTGGTGGTGGTGGTAGTAGTAGTAGTAGTAGTAGTAGTAGTAGTAGTAGTAGTAGTAGTAGTAGTAGTAGTAGTAGCAGTAGTAGTAGTAGTAGTAGTAGTAGTAGTAGTAGTAGTAGTAGTAGTAGTAGTGGTGGTGGTGGTGGTGGTGGTGGTGGTGGTGGTGGTAGTAGTAGTAGTAGTAGTAGTAGTAGTAGTAGTAGTAGTAGTAGTAGTAGTAGTAGTAGTAGTAGTAGCAGCCCCGAGCAATGATAAAATCCTCAACCACCATCACCACTACCTTGTCTCTCATCACACACTCACCTATTTTGTTTATTTCATCAGCCTCCGCCTCCACCACTGCCAGCTGAGCGTCGCCGCCTTGGGGAGAGTACGGGAGAGCGAGGGAAAGTCAGGGAGAGCCAGCCAAGCCACGCTGCGGAGCGGAAGTAAAGATTGTGCCAAGTTTGTTTACACTCAAAATATCGAGATAAGACAGATCATTTTATTTTTAGTTATTTTGTGTAGCTTTTTTATACATTTCCATCTATATTATTTCCTCATTTTGTTTTTTGTGTTATTTATTTCATGGTATGCAGATATATTATAAATTTCCCATAAAATGTAATGAGGTTTATCTTACGTCTGGCAGCAGGATGGTTGACATGTCCCACACTTTACACCACACTACGAAATAACAACAATGAGTGCTGCAATCTTATCATGCGTGCTTGTTGCGGCTTGTCAGTGGTGACGCAAGCTGCCCTGTGCTTGATATGCCTGTACCGGCCTGGCAGTGTACCAGTGGAGCATTTACTCTACACACGTGAGGGCATAGAGGTACAGTATGGTGCAGTGTTAGTGTTGTTACCTACTGTTACTTACCTACCTTCAATGCTGATTACTTTTTTGAGGCGTGCGATGTGTAATGTTAGGGTAGTGTTAAGGAGGGTTAGGTCAGGGTGTAGGGTATCCAGGTCAGGTCAGGTCAAGTTAGGTTAGGTTAGGTGGATAGTGAAGTGACAGTTTTCATTAGAGGTTAGGTTAAGTTAGGTTTCGATTACTTTATCTAGTTAATTTTACAGCCTATCCATTCATTGTGTTGAGCAGGATGTGTAGAAAATTAACGCTAAAGTTGTTTTCATAATATCCGATTAGGTTAACCCCTTCAGTCCTGGGACACACTTTTACCTTGAGATTTATGTATGATAAGACCATTTTATTGGCATTAGGAAGGGTCTATAGAGGTTCAGAAGATAAATGGCCAGAATCTTCACTATTTTAATCCCCACATGAGTTTCTGAAGCTGTATAAAACCACCAAATAGCAAGCAGAATGAATATGGAAATGCATCGTGGTACTGAAGGGGTTAAATTAGGTTAGGGAGTGACAGATTGCACATTAATAACACAACTATCCTTACAGCTCACCACTAGATGCTTGGACACCTGCCACACCTAACACGGCACTCCAGAAAAGCCATTGAAAAGTGCCTGCCATCAGTGTCACCAGTTTCATCTCTTACACCCGTCTTTAAGCAGTGCCTCATCTCTCGGCCTTGCTTCTCTCCTTCCCAAAGACAGTATCGATTGTACAGCCAGCCTCTCCTTGTGCCCGGGAGCCTCAGGGGTACGGGATTGTGCTTTGCTGTGTGTGGCGTGTCTCAGTGGTGTCGCAAAGTGCAGTCATGGCGTCCTATCCATTCTGTGCAGATTATGACAAGAGGGGCATGGCAAAATGTAAAGTGTGCAAGGAGAAGTGTGAGAAAGGTTAGTTTTTTTTCTCTCTGTCTCTTTCCATTTTTCAATAATTACTGTGATTATATATACCTCTTCTTTTCTTTTTCTCTTTTCTCTTTTTTTCCTTGTTGTTTCCTCAGTGTATTTATTTTCACACATGTATATATAGCTATATCTATAATGGCTTCTTCATGTATATATGGTTGATTTAAGCATACACGCCTTCCGTCTTTTCTTTTCTTTTTTCCTATTACCCAGAATCCATGTTCCGTTCTCCCTGTTTCCTCAATACACTTATTTTCAAACATACACCTGAAATATCTCTTCATTCTTTTATACATCATTGATTTAAACTTTCCTCTTTCTTTTCTTTTATTACCGAAATCAATCCTCTGTTTCCTCAATACATTTAACTTCCAAACATACCTTAAAGCATCCTCCCACCCTTTAATACATACCTTAAACTCACCCTACTTTCCTCTCAACACTCAGGAACACTACGCATGGGAAAGATCGCTTCCAACCCCTTCTCTACTGGTGACACAATGAAGCTCTGGTACCACACTGACTGCCTGTTTGAGAGCTTCAAGCGGGCACGAGCCACCACCAAGAAGATTGAGGACCCAGAGGAGGACATAGAGAACTGGGCTGACGTGGAGGATGAGGATAGGAAGAAAATACTGGGGCTTGTTGAGGGTAAGTAATTGTTCTTGGTGTGTATTTAAGAGGTTGTTACTGAGAAGATTGAAGTTTTAGAGGTGAACTTAGATGAGGAAGAGAAGGAGGGTGATGAAAGGAAGTAGTGAAGTGGGTAATGAAGTTATGAGTGTGTTAGATATTTTCACTGATAATATTGAAGTTTTGGAAGTTAGATTAGATGAAGAAGAGAAGGAGGGTGATGAAAGGAAGTTGTGAAGTGATTAGAGGAATTATAAGTGTATTAGCAGTAAGAAAGTGTGTTAGATTGGTATTTTCACTGGGAATATTGAAGGTTTGGAGGTGAAATTAGATGATGTAGAGAAGGAGGAAGAGAAGGAGGGTGATGAAAGAATTTATTGAAGTGGTTAAGGGAATTATGAGTGTATTAGCAGCCAGCAAATGTAATGGATGAGGTTAAAGGTTAAGAGGTGAAATTAGATGAATTGGAGGAGGAGGAAGAGAAGGAGGGTAATGAAAGTAAGTAATGAAGTGGTTAAAGGAGTTATGAGTGTATCAGCAGTAAGCAAGCCTGATAGATGAGATTGAAGGTTAAGGGATAAAATTAGATGATATAGAGGAGGAGAGGTATGAAAGAAAGTGAAGTGATTGAGCAATAAGAAAATGTGATCAATGGAAACAGCTTGAAATAATGAGGTGATATTCCATGGCAGAGTTACAGGGCATCCTGGACAAGAAGGCTGCCACCACACCCAAGAAGCAGACCCCTAAGAAGAAGGCTGACCCAGCACCACCACAGTCTACTCCCAGTGAGTCTTGGTGCTTGTGGTTCATGTCTCAACGCAATTCATTCTCAACAGTTTACCTCTAATTTCATGCTCAAAGTTTGCATTTAGACTGACATCATGCTTGGACTGAAAAAGAAAATATCCAGTTAACCACAAACAAGATTTAGTTTCACCACATATCTCCCTTTTCAATCCCCAACAGGCGCTAAGGAGGTACGGCAAGACCCTCCCATAGACCGCCAGCACAAGGACAACTCTTTCAGGGAATTCCGTCGTCTGTGTGCTGCCATTGCAGACGAACCAAGCTACCTCAGTAAGACCCAGCTGGTGTCCGACTTCCTCACTCGTGGCACTGGGAAAGGTGTGTGTGTGTGTGTATGTGTAGAGGAATTGATATTTTAACGCAGTGTAGAGGAATGGAGCTTAATGTGTATGTTGTGGGCTGTGTTCCGACAGACGGCTTCAAGGGTGACCTGCGGCTCTGGGTGAAGTTGCTGCTGCCTGGTGTGGTGAAGCGTGTCTATAACTTGCAGTCCAAACAACTCCTCAAGCTGTACTCCCAGGTCAGTGCACACACACACACACACACACACACACACACACACACACAGATAGTTTTTTACACCACCACACCACTCTCAGATCCTCAACACCACATAGATATTTTTCACACCACCACACCTCTCAAATCTTAAACACCACATAAACATTCTTACTTCATACCACCACACCTCTCAAATAATTAACACCACATACATATTTTGACTTAACACCTCTACACCACCCTCAGATCTTCAACACCACAATAGATATCTTGACTTCACACCTCTACACCACCCTCAGATCTTCAACACCAGCCTGGAGGAGATGATGGAGGACTTGGAGCAGGGTGATGTGGCAGAGACAGTGAGCAAGTTCTTTGAGGAGTCCCGGCAACTTCCCCCAATGAAGAAGAGCAATCTGTCCCTGCAGGATGTGGATGAGGTGCTGGAGGAACTGAGCGGCAAGACCAGGGAGGAGGACCAGACCATCACACTGAGGGCTATTGCAAAAAAGTGAGTGTTAGGTATTATTTGTGTTATTTTTATATCTTTTTTATCTTATTGCTATTATCTTGTTTTAGTTCCTCTCCCTCCTTCATCTTCTTTTTCCTCATGTTTTTTTCTTGTCTCCCTCCTTCTTTTCATTTTTCTCCTCTCCCTCCTTCATCTTTTTTTTTCTTCTCTCCTTACAATTAATACTTATACTGGTGTCTTTTTTTTTTTTTTTTTATCTTATCATTGCTATTATTCTCTTGTTTTTCTCCTATCCCTCCTTCCTCTTCTTTTTCTTCCTCTCCCTCCTTCCTCATTTTTTTTTCTGTTCTCTCTCCTTATCACTTCTTCTTATGCTGATTTTTTTTTTTATCTTACCATTGCTATTATTTATCTTGTTTTCTCCTCTTCCTCCTTCTTTTTCCTCCTCTCCGTCCTTGTTCTTCTTTTTTTCCTCTCCTTCCTTCCTTTACTTTTTTCTTATTCTCTCTCTTGAATACTACTTATTACTTAAGTTGGTTTCTTTTTTATATTACCATTGCTATTATCCTCTTGTTTTTCTCCTCTCCCTTCTTCTTTTCCTCCTCTCTCTCTCTCTCTCTCTCTTCTTTTTTTTCTTATTCTCTCTCCTTACCACTACTTACTACTACTATCATCTTCCTCCTCTTCTCTCTCTCTACTCTACTTCTTTCTCTAGTCATTACCATTGCTACTTTTGTCTTTCTCCTTCTGTGTCCGTTCTGCCTTGCTCATGGTTGTCTCTCTCTCAAGAAAGCTCTAGCAGTGAGAGATACTATGAAAAAATTGACATGTTGCTTTTGTTAGAAATGTAGGTAGGAAAAGCTGATTCATTAGGTAGAGAACTGGCTGTGCATATTTAGACCTTATTTTATCAGTATTGTATGAAACTAAATCTTTATATGTTAAAAAGAAGGAAATAGAATGGTTAGTGTGCATTTTTAAGTGGGTTTCCTTGGGTGTGTTTTTTTAATGTTATTTTTGGTTCCAGGTCGACAGCGAATGACTTGAAGATGGTGGTGAGGCTTATCAAAGGAGACCTGAGGATCAACGCTGGAGCCAAGCACATGTAAGAGAGATGGACTGGTTGACTGACTGACTGACTGACTGACTGACTGACCGACTGACTAACTAATGTATTGCTGGATTGAAATGAAAATATACTGCAACAATTACCTATCCTTATATCTAATGCACTCTTGTAACACCTCTTCTCTCCCTCACACACACACACACATACAGACTGGATGGCGTACACAGTGACGCCTATGAAGCCTTCCAGACAACGCGTAACATTGATTCTGTGCTAGACAAGATAATATCGGGCAACACAGATGCTCTCAAAATGTCGGCTGAACTGCTCACCCCTGTGCTGCCTATGCTGGTTAGTGTGTGTGTGTGTGTGTATATTTTACCTAGTTGTATTTACCTAGGTGTAATTTTACAGGGCCTGGGCTTTACGCTCATGTGGCCCCATCTCCATATCTACATTTATCCAATTTTTCTTTAAAAGCTATGCACAATCTTTGCTGACACCACTTCCTCACTCAAACTGTTCCAAGTTTCAACACATCTTTGCAGGAAACTATATTTTTTTAACATCTCTCAGACATCTTCCCTTCCTCAGTTTTTTTCTATGCAATCTTGTGCTTCTAATGTGTGTGTGTGTGTGTGTGTGTGTGTGTGTGTGTGTGTGTGTGTGTGTGTGTGTGTGTGTGTGTTTTACCTATTTTAACCTATTTGTATATTGTGTCTAGAAACATTCCCTTACTTCTGAACAGGTTAGGGTCCAGATTGTTATTCATAAGCCATTTTGTAAAGTATTTTGAATGTGTAGTACATTTTTTTTCAATTTCATGCTTACTTTCCTCAAAGCAATAACAGAAACATATTGAAAACTGTGAAAAAGTACTCCTCTTTATAAGCCACACATTGCAGCAAAGCATGAGTGTGTTTGTTCTCACACATTCAAGTTTGTTTAGGTACACCTCTTGTTTTTATCTTCAGGTGTTCATAACTCAAATGTATTTATTTTTTATTTACTTGTGTATGTGTGTGTGTAGCATCAATACCTAGATGTTTACAAGTTAAGGAGCAGCTGTATTTTTTTTTTTTTTTTTTTTTTTTTATTTACTTATTTAATTATTTCATTTTTTTATCATTTATTTATTTTTGTGCTTATGTATGTGTGTATGTGTGTGTATACTGTCAATACCTGAATGTTTACAAGTTAAGGAGCACCTGTATTTTTTTTCCATTGTGCTTGTGTGTTTATAGTGACAATACCCACTCCTTCCCTCCCTCTCTTTCCGTGGTGTGCAGGCAGAGGCGTGTAAGTCAGTGGAGTATGCGTTCAAGAAGTGTCCGAGTGGTGTGATGTACGCTGAGGTGAAGTACGACGGGGAGCGGGTGCAACTACACAAGCAGGGCACCAACTTCAAGTACTTCTCTCGCTCCCTCAAACCAGTCATGCCCCATAAGGTGTGTGTGTGTAGTGAGAAAGTTTATACGCATTACTAACTTTCATATCTGTAGTTTTCTTGATGTAGAAGTGAATTGTGTATTTGTGTGTAAACTCTGGTACACTCTAGAACTCCCTGCCTGCTTCTGTATTTCCATCTTCCTACGACTTGACTTCTTTTAAGAGGGAGATTTCAAGACATTTATCCCAGACGTTTGGCAGACTCTACTAACCTTTTAGGAACTGGCAATCAAGTGGGCTTTTTTTTATATTTTTTTGCTATATTTTGTGTTATTCTTGGCCAGCTTCCCCTCTTCCATAAAAAAAAAAATAAAAGATGAGAAAATCTGTAGCCAATATTAAGTTCCCCATCCAACCACCCACCCACCTTTTCACCAGCACTGCCTTTCCTCAGGTGGACCATTTCAAGGAGTACATCCCCCAAGCCTTTCCCGATGCCAGCAACCTGATTCTGGACGCGGAGGTGCTCATGATCTGCACGAAGACAGGCAACCCACTCCCTTTTGGCACCCTGGGCATACATAAGGTGAGAGAGAGAGAGAGAGAGAGAGTAGAAGAAATGTTGCATAGATATTTAAATTGAAAGAGACACAGGAATTGAAAGCGATGTAGGGAATATAAAGAAAATAATGCAAAGAGAGAGAGAGAGAGAGAGATAAAGAGAGATAGAGATGGGGGTAAAAAGAGGAAATATAAGAATGAATGAATGAAATGGGATAAAGAAAAATATAGAAGTGTGAAAATAAAGGAACAGATGAAGAAAGAAAGAAAAAGGAGAAATAAAAGGGAAAAGATATATAGAGATAGAGAATAATAATAAGAGAGAGAGAGAGAGAGAGAAGGCAAGGAGGAAAGGGAAATAGATGAATGAAAGAGGAAAGGAAGGAAAGGAGGTAAAATTGGGAAGAAAAAGGAAATGAAAATGGAAAAAAAGGTGAAAATGAGGAGAAAAGAGGTGAGAAAGAAAGAATAAAGATGAAAAAAGGAGAAAAATGAGAGAAGGAAGCGAGAAGTTTTTATATGAAAGATGCAAGCTAAGAGAGAGAGAGAGAGTGTACATGTGTGTGTTTGTATTTTAATTCTCTGTGTTTGTCCACAGAAAGCAGCGTTTCAAGATGCCTGTCCCTGTTTGTTTGTGTTTGACTGTCTGCATTACAATGGTGAAGATCTCATGAATAAGTATGTATATTCTCTCTCTCTCTCTCTCTCTCTCTCTCTCTCTCTCTCTCTCTCTCTCTCTCTCTCTCTCTCTCTCTCTCTCTGAGCTTGCTTCTTTCATATAAAAACCTTAATATTAATAGAGTAAAAGTCAAATAATATTGAATCATATGCTTAAATTTTTTGCTGATCTGTTTATTCCTCTTATTTCAATTCCTTCCCTCATCTTACCTTTTTACCCCTTTCTCATCTTTATTCCTTGTTTCTCACCTCCTTTTCTCCCTATTTTTGCCGCCTTTCCTTCCCTTCCTCACATTTCTTTTCTTTTATCTGTCTATTTTTCTTTACTTTTCCTTTCTATTCCTTCTGTCCATTCATTTCTCCTCTTTTCTTCTACCTATTCCTTACTTCTTCTTTCCCTCTTCATCCAAATATTCTCATCTGTACATTGCTCTCTCTCTCTCTCTCTCTCTCTCTCTCTCTCTCTCTCTCTCTCTCTCTCTCTCTCTCTCTCTCTCTCTCTCTCTCTCTCTCTCTCTCTCTCAGACCAATCATTGAGAGAAGAACCATTCTGGAGAAGACAATGAAGGAGGTTGAAAATCGAGTTATGTTCTCCGAGATGGTGAAGATTAAGAGACCCGGGGACCTGAGGGACATGATCGCCAGAGTCCTCAAGCAGGGACTGGAGGGTCTCGTGCTTAAGGATGTACAGGTGAGCTTAGGGTTGGTTAAGTTAGGTTAGATAAAAATTCATATTATTTATTTTCTATTTAGCTATTTATTTATTTATTATTATTTTTTTTTTCCTCTGTTTTGGTTTGGATAAGTAAGGGTAGGGTTAGATATGAGGGAAGGGTTGGTTAGGTTAGGTTAGGTTAGATAAAAGTCATGTTATTTATTTTTTATTTATCTATTTATTTTATTTTATTTATTTTTTTTATTAGTTAATTTTTTTTCCCCTCTGTTTTGATTTGGGTAAGTAAAATTAGGTTTAGTTATGAGGGATGGGTTGGTTAGGTTAGGTTAGGTTAGGTTTGATAAAAATTCATCATTTATTTCTTATTTATTTATTTTATTTATTTTTTTTTCTCCCTCTTTGTTTTGGTATGGGTAAGGTAAGGTTTGGTTAGGTAAAGTTTTTTTTTTTTTTTTTTTTTTCTTAGGTTAGGTTAGGCTAAGTAAAATTAGATTATTATTATACATCCATTAGTTATCCATTTTCCTTTATATTTACATCTCACTTCCTCTTGTCCTTTCATTTCTTTTTTTCTTCAAATTCTCACCTCCTCTCTTCCCTATTTTCACCTCTTTATCTTTCACCTCCTTTCTATCCTATTCTCACCTCTGTTCCTATCACCTCATTTTCTCCCTTTCTCCCATCATTTCCTTCCCATTAACACCACCTTTCCTCCCTTCACTTCATTTCCTCCCCTTCTCACCTCTCTTTCCTCCATCTGTCCCTCCTCCTCCTTACCATAATCACATTCCACCCTGAACTTTAAACTCAATCTTGGACCCTCCCTGCAGAGTATTTATGAGCCAGGGAAGCGTCACTGGCTGAAGGTGAAGAAGGACTACCTCAATGATGGGGCCATGGCTGACACGGCTGACCTGGTGGTGCTGGGGGCTTGGTATGGCACTGGGAAGAAAGGTGAGTATGTGGTGTTACTGGTGGTGGTGGTGGTGGTGGTGATTGTCAGTGTCTGTTGGGAAGAAGAATGGGTGTGAGGGTGGTGGTGGTGGTGGTGGTGGTGGCAGATGAAAAAGAACCATAAGAATGAAAATGCCACCAAAAGACATGCAAAAAACACCCTAATTTAAGACGAAGATGACCAAAAACACATACTAATTAAAAGCAAATAAAAAAAAAAAGTAAACATGGCATTGGGGAGAAGGATGAGTGTGGTGGTGGTGGTGGTGGTGGTGGTGCTATGATTGCCACTATCTCTTATTTCCTTTGTTTTGATTGTTTTGTCTCTCTTTCTTGTTTTTTTGTCCATTGTTGTTGTTTTGTTCAATGTGCTTTTTTTTCTGATTGCCTCTGTCTGTTGTCTCTTTTGTTTTTTTTATTGTTTTGTCTCTCTTTTGTGTTTTTTTGCATTGCCGTTGTTTTACTCGTTTTTTCTTCTTTTGGTTTGATTTAGTTTGTTTGTTTTACTTTTTAACTTCTTGGTGATCATTCCTTAATTATTTTCTCTCTTGTATTTTTGTGTTTTTGTCTTCTTTTGTTTTATTTACTTTGTTTCTTTAATAGTTTTTTTTTTATTTCTCGGAGACCTTTCCTTGATCGTTTTTGCTTTCTTGTTTTTTTCTTTTTTTATTCATCACTTGTTTAATCCAATGCAGTGTCTTCTTTTTTTCTTGTTTTTATTTACTTCGTTCATTTATTTATTTATTTTATATTTCAGTGTGACCTTTCCTTGATTGTTTCCTCTCTTTCTTGTTTTTTCATCTTTTTATTCATCACTTATTATTTAATCCAATACACTTTCTTCTTTTTCTTATTTTATTTCATTATCTATTTTTTTCATCCTACGGTAACTTTCCTTGAGTCTGCAAACAGAGGCCTTTATAGATCTCCTCTTACTGATACACTGTTGACGGGTGTTGTCTTGTGTTTCAGGTGGGATGATGTCAGTGTTCCTCATGGGGTGTTATGATCATCGCATCAACAAGTGGTGTACTGTCACTAAGGTAACCACTTATTTGTCAGCTGATACTGTTGTTGTTAGAGAGAGAGACAGACAGACAGATAGATAGATAGACAGACAGACAGACAGAGACAGAGACAGATGGAGAGAGAGAGAGAGAGAGAGAGAGAGAGAGAGAGAGAAATAGAGCGAGCAAGCAAGCAAGCATAATCCACTGTAACCTCCAATCCAATCTTGACATATCCATACACAATCACAAACACACCTCCAATCTACTCACATCCACAAATATACCTCTATTTTCACAATCCACGCACATCCACTATACCAACACTCCCATAATCCACCCTGACCTTCCCACACCCGCAGGTCCACACGGGGCATGACGATGCAGCACTGGAGAGACTGCAGAAGGAACTGGACATGGTGAAGATTAGCCAGGACCTTGCTAGAGTCCCACTGTGGCTCAAGGTTAACCGGGGCTTGGTGCCGGACTTTGTGGCTGCTGATCCTAAGGTGAGTGTCTGAAGGCCTTTCCTGTTTGGTTTGGAGGTGTTCTATGTTGTTTTTTATTTATTTATTATTTTTTTTCTTTTTAATGTGTGTGTCTGGTGTTTTTGTAGATTTTTTGTCTCTCTGGTGCTGTCTTTACCTTTTTTTTTTTTTTTTTTTTGTGTGTGTGGTGTTTTATATTTTTTTTTTGTGTGTGTGTCTGGTCTATATGTTTTTTTTTTTTGTGTATGTGTGTTTTTTTTATCTTTTTTCTATTCTTTTATTTGTGTTTGGTGGGTCTTCTGTTGGCTTTTTGATTCTTCACTGTTTTTTGTAAGTTATTTATTTATACATTTATTTTTTGAAGTGGGTTGAGTTTTTTTTTTTTTTTTTTTTTTTTATAGTTATTGTTCCTTTATTTATTTTGTGTGTGTTATGGAGTGAGTTTTTAATTATGAGGCCTATCACTTCATTCGTTCATTCATTCATTCATTTATATATCACCTTCCCTCTTTCTCTTTGATCCTTTCCTGCTTCTCCCACTTTCCTCCTTTTCTTACATCCTTTCCTCTTTCTTCTCCTCCTCTCCTATTACTCCTCACATCACATTTTGTCATCTCACCTCTCTTCTCTTATCCATTAGTTCCTCACACCTTCCTTCCACCTCCATCCATTCTTCACTCTTATTCCTGAAATCCAACAACCTGTCATCCATCCTGTGAATCATTCTAGTCACCCATGCTTACCTCTGACTCATGTGATCCATTTTCATCCACCCTCCAGAGGTCACCTGTCTGGGAGATCACCGGGGCAGAGTTCACCAAGCACCAGATCCACACGGCTGACGGCATATCCATCCGCTTCCCCAGAGTGACGAGGGAGAGGAGTGACAAGGATTGGGAGAGTGCCACTAGCCTCTCACAGCTCAAGGTAGTGTGTGTGTGTGTGTGTGTGTGTTTGTTTCTGTCATTTCTTAACAGTGTGGTTAGTAAAATGCATGTGTACACATACATACACACACACACTGTGTAGTGTAGTGGTTAGCACACTCAACTCACAACCGAAAAGTCCTGGGTTCGAGTCCCAGGCACAGTGAGGCAAATGGGCAAACTTCTTAATGTGTAGTCCTTGTTCACCTACCAACAAATAGGTACAGGATGTAACTCAAGGGGTTGTAGCCTCACACACACACACACACACACACACACACACACACACACACACACACACACACACACACACACACACACACACACACACACACACACACACACACACACACACAGTAACAGAGAGAGAAAGAAAAGTTAAGAAGGTTCTATAGTCTGACCCTATGTAATACCAAACACAAGGACAACACACACACACAAATAGGAACAGAGAGAGAGAGAGAGAGAGAGAGAGAGAGAGAGAGCAAGCAAGCAGTGATTCATATTTTTCTGTCTTCCCACCCTGTGTAGGACCTGTACCAAGCCTCTAAGGAGTGTCTCAACCTGGATGGCCTGACAGGGGGCGACGATGATGACTCTGAGGTGGGTGTGGGCAGCGCTGCGTCCAAAACACCATCACCATCACCGCCATCGTCAGCTTCACCATCCCCGGCAAAGAAAGTGAGTTAGTGATGGTGATGATGATGTCTTTTGTCTTTTTCCCCATTTTTTCTTCGTTTTTCTCATTTTCTTCTTGTACAGTTGATGATTTCTTTTTCCTATTTTCTTTTCTTTTTTTCAATTTCATAGTTTTGTAGTGTTTTATTTGATATTTTGGTGTTATTTTATGTGTATTAGTTTTTACTGGAGAGAGAGAGAGAGAGAGAGAGAGAGAGAGAGAGAGAGAGAGAGGACAGCTTTACAATAACCTACACTCCAATTTTGTTTATCTAAGATTGAGGAAGACAAGAAGGTGAGGAAAAACAAGACAGAGAGAAGAGAAGACTCAGGGAAGAAGAAGAAAAAGAGAGAGGGAGAGGAAAGAGAGGATAGAGGAAACATACATGTGAAAAAAATGAAGGTAAGATAAAGAATTAATAATGAGTTTTTATGTTAGGGAGTAAAAGTTGGTAAAAGTTTTCATTATTTATATTTTGTGCTGAATGTTTAGAAAAATATAAAGAGGAAGAATCAAAATGGGTAATCTATTTAATTCTATAGTGCATGAATGGCCCTTGTTTTGAAGCATTTATTGTCATGGGAAGGGAAAAAAATGTCTAGTCTTATAGCATTTATTTTCCCTACATTAGCCGTTTTTCTTCTTGCAGCTTCCTTTAATTATTTTTTTACATTTTCATTTGCTACCATTCTACATTTCCTCTACTTGTCCCCCCCATCAGGTAAGCCATAGTAATGTGGAACAAAGGACGCTTTTCCAGAACCCAACCTCTTCCTCCTCCTCCTCCTCCAGCACCACCACCACCACCTCCTCCAGTACAAAGGGAATTAAAACATTGCTCAAAGCCCCGACGTGTAATGTAAGTGTTAATGTGTGTTTTGTGTAGTAGTAGTAGTAGTAGTAGTAGTAGTAGTTGTTGTTGTTGTTGTTGTTGTTGTTATTGTTGAAGAGAGGGAAAGGTAAAAGTGGTTTTATGGGATTGTATGATGTAGGCATAACTCTGTGTGTGTGTGTGCGCGCGCCTCACCACCGGTTGGTGTTCGTGTTGACCTCCTTCCTACCCCCAGCCTCTGCCGGACTTCCTCGTGGGGGTGCTGGTGGTTCTTCCTGATGACATCAAGGAGCGGGCACTTCTCAGGCGCTACATCATGGCGTATCCTTTTTACATAATCTGCTTTGCATTGCCATACTTTGACTATTAAAATTTGTTACGCAGGGGATGAGCTGCGCTTCTCTGCATCTTTCTCTTATATTTACTTTTCTTTCTCTCTCCTATCATTCTTTGTTTGCACCTAACTACGTACTATCGTCACTTTCAATTCAAATTCTTGTGTGTGTGTGTGTGTGTGTGTGTGTGTGTTGCTTTGAATGCCAGAGGCCGCAGCGAGTGTCCTTGAGGGAGATCATCGGAACAGTGACAGCGAGGCTGGAGCGTGACTAGGGTGTAGGTGTACCGTTGCATGTTGGTGTGGTGTACCCGCGTCGGGCGTGTGGTAGTGATGCCAGGTGCCCGTGACAGCCGTTTAACATGTTATCACTAACGCGGTGATGATCATAGTACTGTTGTTTAGTTGTGGTGCCAAGGTCATACAGGCGCTGCGCTGCCAGACGTGCTCTTCCCGTTCACGCCTCAGCGACATGTATAGGCTGCGTGGTGCGGGAGTAGACGTGGCTCAGATAGGGGTGACAGCGAGGGCGTGTGTTATCTGAGACGGGCGTTACTCCAGTCACTGGATTGTAAGGACCCGTACGGTTTTTCTGTGGCGAGACGCTGCCGGGCCGCGGCTTGACAACTGGGTTGCAGCAAGTGACCCATCACCCACTAGTAGACAGTCAGCTTGATCCACCTCACTGATCAGTAGCGCCAGTGTTACCATGGCTGCTCTACACCTGACGAAGTGGCTGACGCGCCGCGTGTTGGGGGTAGGGGTGTGTGGCAGACGGTACAGTGTGCCCGCGGGCCCTGCTGGAAGCTACGATGAGTTGCACCGCCGCTCCCTGGCCGAGCCTGAACAGTTTTGGGACGAGGTGGGCCGGGTGGTGGAGTGGTACAAGCCCTACGAGCGTGTCCTGGATGACTCGCGGCAGCCCTTCACGCAGTGGTACTCTGGTGGCCTGCTCAACACGTGTCACAATGCCGTGGACCGGCATGTGGCGGCAGGGCGCGGCGATCAACTGGCGGTGATCCACGATTCCCCCATCACAGGCAGCCTCTCCTCCCTCACTTTCTCGCAGCTGCAGGAGGCCACGGCGCGCTTGGCGGGCGGCCTAGCTCGCCTGGGCGTGACGAGCGGTGACACGGTGCTCATTTACATGCCCATGGTAGCCGAGGCCGTGGTGGCTATGTTGGCCGTGACACGTCTAGGGGCCGCCCACTCCCTCGTGTTCGGGGGGTTCGCCGCCCCCGAGCTGGCTACCCGTATCTCGCACTTGCAGCCCCGCGTGGTGCTGGCTGCCTCGTGCGGCGTGGAGCCCTCCAGACACGTGGAGTACAAGCCCATCCTGGACCAGGCCATCGAGCTGTCCACGCACAAGCCTCAACACTGCGTGCTGCTGCAACGCGACGGACTCCCTCAGGCCACGCTCACGCCGGGCCGCGACCACGACTGGCAGGAGCTGGTGGCCACCTCCCCCCCGCACGATGCCGTACCCGTGCCCTCGGACCACCCCTGCTATATACTCTATACCTCGGGCACCACAGGCCAGCCCAAGGGTGTGGTGCGGCCCACGGGCGGGCACGCTGCCGTGCTGACGTGGACCATGAAGGCCATCTATGGCATAGACACCGGCGAGGTATGGTGGGCAGCCTCTGACCTAGGCTGGATCGTGGGACACTCGTACATCTGCTACGCGCCCCTGCTGGCGGGCGTCACCACCGTGGTGTACGAGGGTAAGCCTGTGGGCACGCCGGACCCAGGACAGTTCTTCCGTGTGGTGGCGCAGCACGGCGTATCTGGCATGTTCACAGCGCCCACTGCCCTGCGCTCCATCCTGCAGAAGGATCCCGACGGCGCCTACTCCCGCGCCCACGACATCTCTAGCCTGCGCAATCTCTTTGTGGCCGGGGAGCCGCTGGATCACGAGACGAGGGTGTGGACTGAGGGAGCCTTCGGTACACCCGTGCTGGACAACTGGTGGCAGACAGAGACGGGATTCGCCATCACTGCGCACTGCGTGGGACTGGGCATGTCGCTGCAGCCCCCGCGCGGCGCCTCGGGCAAAGCCTTCATGGGATTCGATGTGCGGGTGCTGCGCGAGGATGGCAGCGAGGCGGGGGTGGGTGAGCTGGGCCGCCTGGCGTGCCGTCTGCCGCTGCCGCCGGGCTGCATGAGTACCCTGTACCGCGCCCCGGACCGCTTCACAGACACCTATTTCACAAAGTTCCCCGGTTACTACGACACCATGGACGCCGGCGTAGTGGACGCCCAGGGGTACGTGGGCGTGCGAGCACGGGACGATGATGTGATAAACGTTGCGGGTCACCGTCTGAGCACGCTGGCCCTGGAGGAGGCCATGCTGGTGCACCCTCGCGTGGTGAGCGCCGCCGTAGTGGGCCTGCCTGACCAGCTCAAGGGTGAGGTGCCGCTGGGACTGTTTGTGGTGGACGGCGCGATAGGGGAGGAGGAGGGAGATGAGGTGGGGAGGGAAGTGGTAAAGACGGTGCGTGAACAGGTTGGGCCCGTGGCGGCTTTCAGGCTAGCTGTGCCCGTGTCTGGCCTACCCAGGACACGTTCGGGCAAGACGGCCAGGAAGAGCATCAAGGATCTGGCCTGCGAGAAGCAAATCAAGGTGGGGCCGACTGTGGAGAACCCTGCCGTGTACCTCGACATCCTGGCCGCTCTCCGCCGCTACCACATTGCCCTCAACGCCCCTGACCCGCAGATGCCCTCATAATAGCCGTCCGCGCCTCTCTGCCTCGCCCCATCCCGCCCAGCCCAGCCCAGCCCTGCCCTGCATGCTGCCTCAGCACGTTGCTCCCGCACTATCCCCGGCCGTGTGTGTGTGCATGTGTGCGTGTCCTGTGCGTGTTTACGTGCGCCGTGAAGAATCGTCCTAAGCATTAATATTTCAGCCTATATAATTAAGTGTGTGTGTGTGTGTGTGTGTGTGTGTGTGTGTGTGTGTGTGTAACGTTTGCATGCCTCAGCTACCAAGATAAGAAAATTATGAAATAAAGCCATTATAATTTATACATGTAGTTTACACTCTCTCTCTCTCTCTCTCTCTCTCTCTCTCTGCGCCTTATCACTCAGTTCAAGGCTCCTAACATTCAACAAACACATGGCATTGCGCAAGGCCAGAACTCTGTACCTGTGTTATGAAAGCAGAGCATAAACTCATCTTACATAACACACTCAGACGCACCACAGCCACCACTTCTCCCAATGACATTCCTCAAGTGGCCAGCCTAGTATACTGTACTCTTGCTTTGTCATTGTACTTTCACTGCTGTGGTTATCTCCCGTTAGCATCCAGGGCACCATGAAAGAAGTTGGCGTGAACACAAATAGAGAATAGACTTGATTTTGTGTTTAATGAAACTATAGCAGGAAATAAAGCCTTTGCCAAAAAGATTTAATGAAGTTAGGACAATTTTGTGTTAGGTTAGATTAGGTTAGGTTAGGATTCTCTTACTTTATTGAGCTTGATTGTCAGTAACGGATGTCTTGTAAGCAGTGAGAATAATTTTAACCTTATTGTCACTGCCAGAGTTGAATGATCATCAAGAAATGCCCTATAGCCAACAGCCTTAACACAAATGATAGACTGAAAAATTAACTAACTTAACCCATATCTCAAAAACACATTTGTAGTGGTTAGATAAAAAAAAAGACATGATTAACACCATACAAAAGATTGACATGATTAATATCCCTGCAACAAGATAGACATGATTAACACCTCGATCTGCATAATTATAGAAATTATTAACACCACTGAAAAGATTGACATGATTAGTACCACTGCAAAAATGTTAAGATGATTAACATCCCTGCAAAAAGATTTACATGATTAACATTCCTTCAAAATGACTGACATGATTAATACTGCCGTGAAAAGATCGACATGATTAATACCACTGTGAAAAAGTTGACATGATTAACATCCCTGCAAAACAACTGACGTGATTAATACTGCTGTTAAAAGATTGACATGATTAATACCTGCCTTCCACCTCTCAATTCACCAAGTCTTGCATCCAGTGAGTTTCCTTAACAAAGTGACAGGTACGGAGGAGAGGTGCTGCCTGATTACCGCGTTGACCAGGCCACTCATGTCATTGCGTCCAAACAGGTGAGAAACACTGCAAACCTGCCTTGTCTCTGTCACTGCTAGATTTAAAAGAGTGTTTAGCATGATCTCTTGCCTTCATGATTCTGCTAAATGGTGAAGATGTAAACTAAAGATACCAGAGCACACACACACTTGGAAATGTAAAATCAAGCAAGAATGAGTAAAAAAATATAGATAGTAAGTTAGTGGGAGGTGTGGGAGAAAGAAATTAATGGAGAAAGATATGAAATCTTAATTATCACCACATTTTACTGTATAAATCCTGTAATTATACATTTTCTGGACATTTCTTTTAGGAGTGTCACTTTAGGTAATCTTTTTGTTTACTCCTTTCTGTAAAGAACTTTTTTTTTTATTCACTCCTTTCAGTGAATTGTTGCCATTGCTCAGTTCTTTTACATTAGAAGTCAGTAAAGTAAGTTGACCAGTGATCATTTCCTTCCTTTCATTCCAGGACACAGACACACACAAGGGAGCAGGTGTGAGGGTGCGTGAAGCCTGGGCGTGGGACAGTGTTAAGCTCCAGCGACTCATGCCAGCCCACCTATATCGAGTTTGAGAGAAATAGAGGAGAGGGGAAAGCTAGAGTAAGATAGATAATCTCATTTCAGTGCCTCCTCTCATCTTGATGACTTTTGACAGGCTCTACTGTGAGTTACCAAGGTTTTCAAGGGTGCTTTAAAGATTTTTATAATAATTTAACAAGTATTTCACACTCTTAACAGGCTGTGATGGAAGTTCTAGTTGTAATTTAACAAGGGATCTTCATCATTAGTTGGAAAAACACCATTGAAAAACCTGACATCATCTTTATAACTTCTGAGAGCAGTCTTGGTAACAGAAAGTACATATTTAACCAAACAAGTATTAATGATTTGCCAATTTCACACTCATACATTTTTTCCTCCTCTTCAGTTCTGGATCTAGTTCTTTTCTCTTAAGTCCTCCTCTGTATCTCTCACCAAAATCAGTCTTTTCATTGCTTCACCAATTCATAAGCTCATATTCATGCACTCATTTGACCACAAAACACTACCTAAACACTACCAGATGAGACCAGGTCCATTTTATACACTATTTATACAACATTATCATTGGTTTGAGTTGTCACTGCAAATGTAGCATGAAGTGTAAATAGGGATTTTTTTTTTTCATGTGTGTGTGTGTGTGGGTATTTGAGAGTATAAAAGTGTGTGGTTATCCCACATGGCAAATTATCAAATTTTAAATGTGGCAGTTATGACTTTGACATGTGTGATCAGTAATAACAGTTAATCATTTTTTCTTGAGAGAGAGAGAGAGATGGATGGATGTTGGGATCATGATGTATTATATTTCTAAGGGACTGGAATTCCTGCAACATAATGATAAAACTGCCTTAACAATGTTTGATAATGTACATGTGTTTGTATATTTAAAGTTTGCAAATTGTAATGCACAAGTTTGTTAATTTCCTCTTAGGATTAGGTCCTAGAAATTTAAGATGAGAAAGTACAATGGGTGGGGAAGATATCTTAAACTAATGCATACTAAAAAATCTTTATTACTTAGTCAGACAAAATCAAATACGGTATTAATCATGCATATATTTACAGATTCTTTATATTATAGTGTCATCCATCCAGTTTTGAGAATCCCACACTGGCTTATATTTTGAAACACTTTACAATTTCACTACAATATTTTCAAAGGCCTTAGAGATAATTAGCTGGGTTTTCTAACTATTTCTCCTCTTGACGTAAAACTTATGAATCTGTCGCTAGAACCATAAAGACACACTTTGAAACCCGTGTCTCACCAACCTGACCCTTTTTAATGTAGAAATGTGGTGTTGAAGTGTTTCAGAATACAGGTCACTGACTCTTGGCTAGCTACACCTGCCTGTGCCTTAGCTGTAGTCAGATCTGTGGGTCAAAGTAGGACATCTCTTTATTTCCACACACACCCACACTCATAGACACCTACCCTACCATATACTTCTCTGCCTGCTTGTCCTTCACACTCACACACTTGTTACCCAAAATATAAAACCTGAGAGGCTTTTTGGCCCATTCTACCCCATAGGAATCAATACCAATCCTTGTACTGACAACTACTAGGCTCTCACACACTCCTGCTTCTCCTATGCCATCCTCTTGCTCCTCCTCTTCCTCCTCCTCCATCCAGAACACATCCGACTCTGCCAAATCTAGTTTGTTCGCCGATTCCTGAAAAGAACAAATTTGAGTATCATATGGTACAAAGGGGCTAAGTGCCATTTCTCCAATACCACCTAATCTGTTCTTTTCTTTTCCTGGAAAGTACAAGATTAAGTGAGTATCATAGGAAAGATGAGAGAAAGAGAATGATATAGAGGAGAAGAGAGGTATAGGGAAAGAAAAACACAAGAAGGAAGGAAGAGAGGGAGAGGAAGACAGACATTATAGAAAGCGAGGGAGAGGGAAGACAAAAATAGGAAAGAAAATAAAGACAAACAAGTAGGAAGGAAGAGAGGGAGAGGAAGGCAAAGACATTGTAGAAAGAGAGAGAAAGGGGAAGACAAAAATAAATAAGTAGAGAGGAAGACAGGAACAAAGGAAGACAGAGTAAGCACACTCTTCCATACAGATCCTCACACCTCAGAGAATCAAAGGTAAGGGGACACAATCTTCATATTCACATGACACAACACTTATCCTGTATTCTCTAAGTGATGAAGTGAAGGATGAATCGAGTTCCTTTGAGTTAGATTCACAGTGGCACATTTCCCTTACTTTGGTGAGAGCGAGGGCCTGACACAGCTTAGAAGGGCCATTGCATAGCTGATGGGGCTTGAGAGGAGGTGCGGTGGTTCCTCGCCGAGCGCCCCTCCCTTGCACCATTACCTCCAGGCCCTCCAGTGGTTCAGCAGCCCTCACCAGCACACACGCTCCATCACCTACCCCATAGAGTGAAGGAGTGAGGATTTTGTCAAGGGCACATGTCAGGAATATAATCAGGCCACCATCACCACCTCACCTCTGCTGGACACATTGAAGCAGTGGTACATGCCGTAGATGCTGTACACATAAGCTGTCCCTGGTTTCATGTACATGGGTTCGTTCCTTGGGGTTCGCTTTCCCCCACAGCTGTGTGAGGCTTGGTCCGGCCCTCCCAGGTAGCTCTCTGTCTCCACCACTCTTGCTGACACCCGCCTTCCTTCCACCACCCGCACCATCACCTTCCCTAGGGAAGAAAGAGTGTGGTTAGTATTGTTTCTTGCTGGCCCTTTCAAGCTAGTATAGTGTTAAGTGTCTTTCTTCAACTCCCTGGCTTGCTTAGAAAGTGTAGGGCAAAAATTTAAGTACATCTTGCTTTATGAATAATGTGTTGCTTTTGATTTACTGATTAAGAGAAAATTCCTTCTTTCTGCAAATTTGGACTCTATAACATAATTCCATCCAAAGTGACCAAAGACATAAAGAATCAGTGCACGACTCAACCTTACCGAGGAGAGCTTTGGCCAACGCAACACACTCTTGGTCATAGAATTCCTCCGTGAGTTTCTGTCCAGATCCCCGAGGCTGTGCTGGGGCAGGCAGGGAGACTATAGGGTCAAGAAGAACAGAAAGTGATTCCTTAGCTTTGCCTTCCTCTCTCTCACTTGCCTCACTCACTCTCTCAGGGTCGCCAAAATACGGACTTCGTATCTCATCCTCTGTGGTGTGGGAAGCTTTCGGTACTTTGCAGTCAGTGTTTGTACTCGTTAAGGTGCGTTTCCGTGGCATTCTGAAGGCTAGGTGTGTCCAGCATCAAAATTAATGCCTCCCCACTCCCAGCCATTCACTGCACTGAGAGTATTGAGTGAAGTGTTCATCAACAACATGCAAGGACCATTTTGTCACTTAGTGTTCTGATTTGTGTTTCTGTAATTTAAAGAGTGTTGTTTCAGTATTACTTTATTGTACAGTTCAACACCTCCATCACAGACTGCTGTGTTCTGCTGGCTCAGCTCATCATGCTGACTAAACCTCAGCGTTCATCACACTTATTTCCACTTTGCTGGTTAAATGAATGTTGCTAATTAACTTCCCTCCCATAACAAACAATTCTACATGTTCACAGCACTGCTTTATTACAAAATCTGTAGGAATTAGAATATGCAAAGAACTGAACATTTTCAAGACAAATTGAAATTATTATTATAACAACTATACACAATTATTGTAGACAAACAAATGAACACAAAAAATATTAATAATATTAAATAAGCAAGGAATTTTTCAATGCATCACAAAGCTCAGTTATAGCTGCAGTTTATATAAAAAAACACAAATTTAACTTCACATATATTTTCCTACTCAGATCTGACATTCTTCGATCATTTATAAATGCAGAAATACTTGGTGTACCTTTTCTGTCAACAAAAACATACAATTTATTTTCACTATCATTTTTTGTCCTTTAGTCAATTAGGAATGTAAGACCACTCTGTCATTGGTCTCTCCTCCCCATTCACTTTACATATCACAGTGGTTCCTTAGTACACAATGCAGAGTGGTGGTGTTACTTATGTCTATCACTGCTCTCTTTCTGTTTCTCTTACTCAAGATCACAGCTTTTCTTTGTTGCTACTCCATTCTCTTCCCTTTTTCTGCTGTTACTGCTGTTTGTGTCACTTTTTCTTTCCCACCTCACTAGCATCACAGCCATTGTTTTGTTTTTAATTCAGAGTGGTGCTGTTACTACTGCTTACATAGTTTTCTCCCGTATTTCTATTATCATTACTGCTGTTTTGTGACTTCTTTCCCCTTCTCCTTTTCAGCATCACAGCCATTCTCACATTCATAATCCAGTGATACCGTTATTTCTGTTTATGCTGCCATTCTCCTCTGCCTTGTTCTCTGGTGCTGTGGCAACTTCTGCTGTGCCTTGCTGTTCCCTCACCACCTTCCTGCTTCCCCTGTTGCTGCCTCCTGCTGTGGTAATCCTGAGACACGTACAGACTCACTCGTCCCATGTTTCTCACATACTCCATCATTGACGCAAACTTACATGCACTTCTCACGCACGCATCAACTTCCTGTGTGTACCCCGTGTGTGTGTGCATGGGAGGCTGTGTGGCTTCATGGTAGCTGTGTCCTTGGTTGTAATTGTAGTACCCTTGGTTATAGTAGTTGTAGGCATTATAGTCTGCATGCTGGTTGTAGTGGTACTGTTGATTCTGATCATAACCTGGGTACCACTGGTTGTAGTTATAGTCATTGTTGTAGGCACTGTAGTTGTAGTTGTCATGGTGGGTTTGGTAGTGTGTTGGTTCACTCACTGCCTCACTATTGCTTTCCCGGCTTTGTCTTCGTGTCTTTCCATGTTTCCTCTCCTTGGGACACGTTCCTGTGGTGCTGTGTGCTGGCTGCTCTGTCCGAGGTTGTGGTGCTTGGCTGTGCATTGCTGAGAGGTGCTGAGTGTGATGCTTGGGGTGTGGGGGTGAAAAAACCAGCTTTCGTTCAGTGGTAGGGAGCTCCGAGTCACTAGACGAGGGTGAGTCTTCAGAACTTGATGAACTGTAGCTTTGTTTTGATTGGTTCTTGGGTAGGGAGTGACTGGAGTGTTGGGAAGTGCTGGGTGAGGAATGAATGCTGCCTGCACTTGGTGTCAGGGAAATAGGTGTGTGAGGCAAGGCATTTGTGGACTGTTGCATTGCCTCCTCCAGCACCTCCCTTGCATCTCTCCTCTGTGTCATTGCATCAAGAACAGCAAAGGCATCAAATCTCACACCACTCCATGCCTTCTTCCTCTCCTGTGCCTCCTCTCGCTGCCCATCCAGGTACTTCTCTAAGGCAGATTCTTCACCCTTAGTCACCTCCACCTTCACAGGCCATGGTGGGACTTTTACCTTGGTGTTTGAGGGTGGAGTGGATGTGTTGTATTGTGCAGTGCATTCTGAGAGCAGGTGTGTATAGGACATGGTGACTGGTGGGGGTCTATGCCATGCCCTGTTTACTAAAGACATGACAGTTGCTTTGGTATTAAAATTTGTCTCTGTATTGTGTGTCTTCTGAGTGTCTGTGTTTGTTTCCTTTTTCTTTGTGTGTTTTTTGTGTGTGTTTATATGAGTGGAAGTATTGTCTCGCTTTATGTTCCCTCTGTTTTCTTTGTCTTCCTCTTCCTTCATCTGATTGTGGTGTCTTTCTTTCCTCCTCGCTTTCTTCTTCACCTCATGATCTCTTTGGGTTTCTGCAGCTGTCTCACACTCTGCCTCACTAACTGCTGCCTTCTCATCCCCAGTAACAAATCTGTTATTGCTCTTTACCTGCACCTCCCCATTCTCCTGCTGCAGTGTGGCAGGGGTAGACCCCTTCTTGTGGGGTTTGTGTGTCTTCAGCCAGGCACGTGCTTCCTCCTCATCTAAGTGATCCACCTCCTTCAGTCTAGTTACTTCTTTCTCCTCCTCCTCCATCCTTCCTGCCTGTGATTTCTCCACCCCATCCTCCTCCTGTTTTTCCATCCTTCCTGTCTTTCCCTCTTCTGATTCCTCTTTCTCTCCTTCTAGCCACCTCCATCCCTCCACTTTCTTCGTGGCCAGATGGCTCACCCATTGCTTGCCAGCCAGCAGCAGCCTGACATTTGCCAGTGTGGCAATGGCCCTGGCCCCATACCACTCCTCTGGCCCACACACCAGCATCACTGCAGCGCCCCGTGAACCGTAGCGGCCAGCACGGCCTGCCCGGTGCAAGTAGGTAGCTGGCTCAGGGGGCAGGTCGAGGCTCACCACCAGGTTGACATGAGCCGAGTCAAGGCCACGTGCCGCCAAGTCCGTGGCCACCAGGATGCGACAGCGGTGGGTTTGCAGTGCCTCCAGTGCAGCCAAGCGTTCTGTCTGGCACTGGGCTCCCGTTAAGTACACTGCCGGCCACCCCTCGGCCTTGAGCCGGTGACACACTGACTCGGCACGGAGTTGTGAGCCAGAGAACACCAGGCACTGGTTGAAGGTGACATGGGACAGCAGCTTCAGCAGCTCCACCTCCTTGGCTGCCTGACGCATGTGTGGGGACGCCATATGCTGCAAGTGACGCACCACCTGGTTCACCCCCAGAAGGGCTGGCGAGTCTCGGTCCAGCCGCACATGTGACGGGGAGCGCATCAGCCCATCGGCCAGGGCTGCAGTGCTATCTGAGAAGGTGGCACTCAAGCACAGCACCTGCAACATAGCACATGTCACTTATCTGCTCGCTCACTCTCTCTCTCTCTCTCTCCACAAACACACACACACACACACACTGTGTGCAGGAAGACTTAAACAAGATCTGGAAATGGAGTAAAAAATGGGAGATGGAATTCAATGTGGACAAAAGCCATGTCATGGAAATGGGAAAAAGTGAAAGACGACCAGTGGGAATCTATAAGATGGGAGATGGAGTAGAACTAAAAAAACTAAAAAAGGAAAAAGGACTTGGGAGTGACGATGGAAGAAAACAATCAACCGGTAAGCCATATTGATAGAATTTTCAGAGAGACATATAATTTGCTAAGGAATATTGGATTAGCATTTCACTACATGGACAAAGAAATGATGAAGAAATTGATAAGTACTAAAATAAGACCCAGATTGGAATATGCAGGAGTTGTGTGGACCCCCATAAAAGAAACACATAAAGAAATTGGAGAGACTACAAAAAATGGCTACAAGAATGGTTCCAGAATTTAAAGGGATGACATATGAGGAGAGACTAAAAGCTATGGATCTACCAACCCTGGAACAGAGAAGAGAGAGAGGGGATCTGATACAAGTTTATAAATTGATTAACGGAATGGATCAAGTGGATAATGAGAAACTAATCCTGAGAGAAGAATATGACATTAGAAGCACAAGATCGCATAGTAAGAAACTGAGGAAGGGAAGATGTCTGAGAGATGTTAAAAATATAGTTTCCTGCAAAGATGTGTTGAGACTTGGAACAGTTTGAGTGAGGAAGTGGTGTCAGCAATGAGTGTGCATAGTTTTAAAGAAAAATTGGATAAGTGTAGATATGGAGACGGGGCCACACAAGCATAAAGCCCAGGCCCTGTAAAACTACAACTAGGTAAATACAACTAGGTAAATACACAGTTATTACACACACACACACACACACACACACACACACACACCTGTTTGTTGAGGGGCAGGGCATTGGCCAAATCAGTCACTGGACCAAGGAAATTTCCCTCCAGCAGGCGGTCGGCCTCATCCAACACCAACAGCCTAACACATTGCAGGCGCAGGTGGCCCAGGGACACCAGGTGAGCCAGGCGGCCTGGGGTACCCACCACCACTTGGCACTGCTGCAGCTTGGCCTTATCATCAGCCAGCTTAGTGCCACCAATGACAGCTACTGTAGACAGACCGGGCATGGCACTGGACAGTGTGGACACCACCTGTGCCACCTGGATGGCCACCTCACGCGTGGGAGCCACCACCACCACCTGGGTGGCCGACGAGGCAACACTCACAGCTTCTAGGGCCACCACAGCCAGCACACAAGTCTTGCCAGTGCCGCTCTTGGCCTGCACTACCAGGTCCAGGCCGCAGCGCCCCAGGGGGATGGCCGCCAGTTGGATGGGGCTGGGCCGCTTGAACCCTGCAGCAAGCAGGCCGGCCAGTACTGGCTCAGACAGCAGCAAGTCAGTAAAGGTCACGTTCTCATCAATCTCAATGTCACGGGTCCGCTCCTTCTCCTCCAGGTGGTGGGCAACCTGCTCCATGGTGGTGGTGGTGCAGCTTCTGTTGTCTACACCTGCACACTGTTAGTGGTGAAGGTGGCCAGGCGTCAGGGTGAGGCTGTGACCACCTCCTATGAGCAGTGTGTTGCTGCCTCTCAGTACTGTTAAAAGTAGATGTGCTGGATGAAATAGGGCAGTAACGTGATGTCACTCATTGACCGAGTACTGCAAGACTGATGCCATGTTGAGATGAGAGGAAGAGAGGAATTAACTGAGTGCTGCTGAATGAGATGTGATAGTGAGAGGAACGCGGTGATACTTTGTGGGGATGTGAGGTTGAGTGAAGCTCAGTGGTGGTGAGTGTCAGTGAGCGACGCTATGTGGTGTGATGGTGAGGGACAGTGAGTGATGGTGTGGAGGTGAGAGCAGGTGAGTGATGTTGTGTGGTGCTGGGTTCCCGTGAGAGAGCGAGTTGTGGGCGCGCACGAACACCCCCGCCTACCAGCCTCTCTTGCACGAGAAGTCGAGAAGTCGTGGACTCGTGAAGCAAACGTTTGTTGACATAGTCTTGATCTTGATCAATGTGTAGTGTCTGCTCCAAACTGAAATATTATTCAGAATTCCCTAAAAAGCTTGTTTCGTGTACGGAATATCCTTTACATGCATGGGGTTCCACTCATACAACTCTTTATACATAGCAGAATCAAAAACTTTTCGTCTAATCAACTCCTTCCTCTACCTGTCAGTATTGCAATGTTCATGACTTGCTGTCTTATTCTACCACTATTTTTACGTTTACTGCTCTTCTGCTGAGCTTGTTGATACCTCCTTCCGCGGCCTAGTTGCAACTTTATCTTGCCCATCTCCCTAATGCAAAAGTTAAAGAAAAAAAATCAACCATTTACTCTATTCTCCGGTAAATTGGAACTCTGCCAGCTTCTGTATTCATTCATTCCTATGATAATAGTCAAACCACGCTCTGGAGTCACTTTGGGTGGGTCGGAAAAGGGAACTTCCCAGCTACAGCGTTGCCAAATCTCTCCCAGTAGTAGGGCAATAAAAAAGGATTAGAGATCGCCTGACCTTTTTAAGCCTACACCACCCCACCTCTCTCTCTCTCTCTCTCTCTCTCTCTCTCTCTCTCTCTCTCTGCATAATTTTGTAGAAAAGGGTAAAGAAAACTCCCCCTAAAAAAACTTTCTAAATAATATAACATACCTATAGAGTATGTCCTTCAGAAGGAGCTAGGTTTCCATATTCTCCAATATTTGTTTTTCCAGTTTGACTTACTTTGGGAACGCCCTTTTTCACATTTTCATTGTTCTTGGGCCGTGGCCTTCTGATAGTTCATGGTGACTAGACTAATGTTAACTTATCAGCGATATCATTGCTACTTGAGACATGCTGATGCTGGAACGTGCAGTGGCAGCGCCGCAACTTACATCACTTCACAGAAAACAGTAACACGAGTGCACATTGCGACTGTATTCTCCGTGTCTCGTCATCCCCAGCGGTATTATTTTATTATAGTAAGTCTAGTGACTAGCACAGTGCTAAATGTTGTAAGTAAAGACCATTCTAAAAGAATTCTGCGCTCATCTCCACTATTTCAATTGTTTAGTTGAGGTGAGTCGGAATTTCAAGGGTGTTAATTTGTTTTTATGGATTGGTGACATAATATTTGTAGGCGCGAGTGGTGAGTGAAAAGCGTTTTGAAATTAATACGTGCTAAGTCTCAAAGTGTCGGGTGGGTCGAGGGTGTTAGATGCTATTGTAAGTGAATGGTTAACTATTGCTGCTTCTACCAGATAAAATGTATGGATCATTGGGGACTCGATCGGTGAAGGAGTCAGCAGGAGACGACCTTTATTAAATTAGGAGGCTCCAACCAAGGCCAAGCCAAGCCAACAATTAAGCCATGGCGTCAAAACATCGCGCCGCGAAAACCGACTGTGATATCTTATTTCCTGTTGTTGGAAATATCACGACCCATTAGTAGCGATCACAGCAGGAAGTGACAGTGAAATGGTGCCACAAGTGGTGGTTGTATCAGGTGTAAAATTGTAAGTTGTAGGGTGAGTTGTGACTTAATTGTGCATTGTCTGTGTTGGATGCTGTTGTTACTGCATGATTAATGGTCGTTTTGCTCGATATATATTGCATTGCCGCGCTCTCTATGCATGCATGTAAGGTTGGGGATCGGGGTGGCTTTTACTTTTCAAGTTTTTAGGATGGGAGGACGCTGATAATGCCAAATGTTGACATTGGTGAAAAGTTTATGAATGATGGGCCATATTTTGAAAATTTGGAATTTTCTTGTCTAACCAAATTACGAGCGTGACCCTTTGTGTCCTCCTTAACTTTACGTATTACATACCCTAACTGAATATGTGGAAGGTCCAATATGAATTAGATGTGGATTAGTAGATCTCATCGAATCATCCAAAAAAAAAAAAAAAAATCTTGCATCCCATGTGTTCTGTAAGCCTACCTGCGTAGGTCATATATATATATATATATATATATATATATATATATATATATATATATATATATATATATATATATATATATATATATATGTGTGTGTGTGTGTGTGTGTGTGTGTGTGTGTGTGCCGGTTTATGTTTACTATTGGTCCTTATCAGTATTACATGACACAATTACATATGGTAATATATATTCACTTTAATTTATGTTTGATTTTTTTTTTTCAGGTGGAATTAGATTAAGGCTTTTATTGTCTTGTATTGCTTTGGATCATCATCGCGTCAGAAACAGACCCCTTATAGCTGTTGCGAGCAGTTTTCCTGTCTTCTTGTGGCTGTTTACATCAGTAGGGCATTGTGGGTCCCCCAAGGTCCCTCAAGCTTGCTGACGTTGCTATTTGGAGAGGGTGGTGATAGGGAGCATGGGCTTGTAAATATTTACCGCAAAGCGTTTCTGAATATACAAACTAAAGGTTCGAAAGTGTCGGGTGAGTTGTGTGTGATAGATGCTATTGTGTGAGTGGTTAAATATTGATTGCTACTATTAGTAGTAATAGTAAGGAATTGAAAAAAAAAAAATGCATGGTTCATTCGGGACTGAAAGAGACGACCCTGGGCCCTGAGGAGTGAGGAGTACGTGAGGCTCCGGCAAAGCCAACAAGCCAGCGTCAAAACAACGCGCCGCTAAAACCGACTGTGATCTTCCTGTCGTTGAAAATTCATGACTCATTGGTAAAGATCACAGCAGGGAGTGACAGTGAAATAGTGCCGCAGGTCAAGTGGTAGTTGTATCAGGTGTGAACTAGTGAAGTGTTGTAAATTGGTGTGCGAGTTGTGTTAATTGTGAATCTTGTCAGCGTTGGGTGGATGCTGCAATGAGTGGAGTCTTGGGCACTGTTCCCGAGAAGCCGCTGCGAAGTGGGAGCCGGGAATCGAGGTGAGCGCGCGGGACGGCTTCTCGGGGACAGTGCTGAGTCTTGCGCTGTATGCATTCCATTGCCACCGCTCTCCAGGACGAGCAAAGTTGGGGACCTGGTGAGAAAGCAGGCTTTTAAGGATGGGGCACGCCGAATAATACTAAATGTCGTGATCTTGCTGAAAAGTTTATAGATAATAACGCTGCATTTTAAGTATGTGGAACTTTCTATCCTAACCTAACCTAACGTGACCCATTGTGTCCTCCTTAACCTTTCCATATACTTTGATAGGATGTGGAATATCCAATATGAATGTGTGGTTTGGTCGATCAACAAAAAAATACTGGCGGTGCTGTTAGAAATCCTTGAGCTGCATAAATAAATATTGACGAGGTGGCTTGCTGTGCATGTATCCATCCATGTATTATGCATCGCAAGGCGAAAGTGGTTTCACATGTAGAACTTGTGAGGTTTTTAGAACTGGTTAGGCTAGAAACTTTATTTCACATCTTTTTTTTTTTTTTTTTTTTCTTCTAAAAAATATTCAGTAATGACTTAATTGAAGTCTTCTCTTGATAGGAATAAAACCTAACCTCACCTTGAAACTTCGCATGTTCTATGTCTGAAATAACTTGTGCCTTGGGATGCACAGCACACACACATTGCTGCCTTTTTATTACACTAAATTGTGTTTTTTTTCTTAGTTTCGGAGGTAAGGGTGGCAAACCTGGTGAGTTAACGCACATAAGACCAACTTGTCAGTGTTGTTCCAGCCCAAGGATTTCACACGACACTGCTACTCATTGTATGTCATAGTAAAAGACTGAATAAAGTACATCATTGGTCATATTAGTAGTTCCTATATTGCCATCACTGTGTGCCGGCAGGTGTGACAAGGTGAGGAGAGCTGTGACGAGCTGCGATGGCCACTCAGAGGATTGCTGTGGTGAGTTGAGAAGTGCTGTAGCTGTGTTTGAACATCAGAGTAATACAGTGTGTGTACCAGGCAAACAACTTTGAGATTTACTGTTACTTTTATTGGTTGGTTAAGATTTGTTTGAGATTACTTGGATTATTACTTATTGATTTGTTCCTGGTTATGTGCTAGATTTAATGCTATCATTAAGATAAATTATTTAAGTATTTTATCTTGGGTTGGTTAGGCATAGGCAAAGTTCTATTTTCTTTACTTAGATTTATTATATATATTATAAATCTAAGTTGGTAAGATTCTGGTTCCTTATGTTTTCAATTGAAGTTTTTCAAGGCATAGTTATAGTTAAGTTTAGGTGTCATCTCACTTCACAGCGTCAAACTTGCATCAAGAGTCACATTGTTGTAATTTTTTATTCATCATAACTCAGCAACTTCAACCTGCAATCCCAAATCACAATCATTCTGGTATTAGTTAAATCCTTTTCTTTCCTCCTAGAGCAAGGGGTTATTTCTCTCCTCCAACATCTTCCAGCTTCTCTTTTGATTGTTACCTTTAAGATCACACAGAACATTTGACTTCTGATCTCTCTAAGATTTCTGATTGGGGCAGAGAAAACTTAGTAGTGTTCAGTGCCTCAAAAACTCAATTCCTCCATCTATCAACTCAACACAACCTTCCAGACAACTATGCCCTCTTCTTCAATGGCACTCAGCTGTCCCCAACTTCTGCACTGAATATCCTTGGTCTGTCCTTTATTCATAATCTAAACTAGAAACTTCACATCTCATCTCTTGCTAAAACAGCTTCTATGAAGTTAGGCATTCTGAGGTGTCTCCGCCAATTTTTCTCACTTCTCCAACTGCTAACTCTGTACAAGGGCTTTATCCGTCCTTATATGGAGTACTCTTCGGATATTTGGAGGTGGTTCCACTCACACAGTTTTGTTAGATAGGGTGGAATCAAAAGCTTTTCATCTCATCAACTCCCTTCCTCTGACTGACTGTCTTCAGCTTCTTTCTCACTGCCGGAATGTTGCATCTTTCTATCTTTTATCGCTATTTTCATGCTAACTGTTCTACTGATTTTGCTAACTGCATGTCTCCCCTCTTCCTGCAGCCTCGCTGCACAAGGCTTTTTATTCTTCCTCTCTCCTATTCTGTCCAAATCTCAAATACAAGGGTTAACCGGTACTCACAATCATTCATACCTTCCTCTGGTGAACTCTGGAAGTCCTTGCCTGCTTCTGTATTTCCATCTTCCTACAACTTGACTTCTTTTAAGAGGGAGGTATCGACATTTGTCCCCTACTTTCAGATAACTCTTAATACTTTAAGGGAACTGGCTATCCAATGAGGCTTTTTTAAAATTTTTTGTTGCCCTTGGCCAGTCTTCCCTCTTGCATAAACAAAACAAACAAAAAAATTGGTTAGTGGTATACATGTCTCCTCTGGTTGTTTGTGTCCCTTGCATCTTCTGTGACTCCCATTCTTTGCATCTTTACATCCATTCCATGTCTCCGTCGCGTGCTGTCTTCCCCTCAAACTTCTTCCCTGGCACCTATCCATTGATTTGTCCCATTAAAGATAATGCTAAATGTCGTTATTCATGGCATAGGTGACGGGAGGAAACAAGGGCATTGGATTTGCCATTGTGAAGGAACTGTGTGCCAAGTTTGAGGGCCGAGTGTATTTGACGGCCAGGGATGAGGGCCGGGGTGCCACCGCTGTCGAGGAACTGAAGAAGGTGAGTTTTTGTTATCTCATCATTATCATTATTATTATTATTATTATTATTATTATTATTATTATTATTATATTTATTTTTTATTATTATTATGACTATTATTATTTTTATTATTATTTTTTATTTAATATCTTTATTATTATTATTATTATTATTATTATTATTATTATTTTATTTAATATCCTTATTTTTCCTCATTTTTGGATAAAGTGAGTTATTTGATGTTAATTTTTTTGTGACATTCTGCTCTACACCTTATCTCCAGGCTTGCTTTATTTTTCCATTTGATCCCAACTTAACCGATCATTACTTCATCTAACATTTTTTTTTCTTCCATCTTATTTTGCACAGCATATGAGTCTCAGGTTTTACAGTGATAGGGTAACTGTTCCCCATCTTCATTTTTGTCATATCTTCTATTGCAGGGGTTCTTAACCTTTTTCTCATTAAGAATCCTTAGTAATCTGACATCTAACAATATTAATTTTGTGACTGACACTAACTAAACATGCAATGGTACAGCAAAGAATATTATTAGATCAGCCATCTAAATACCCCTGGAAATCTTCATGTGAACCCATGGGGGTTCGTAAACCCCAGATTGAGAATTCCTGCTCTCCATAGGTCTTCTTCAAATGCCTAACCTAACTTTACCTTCCCAGATCATACTCTTCATATTCTCCACTCACCATCACCAGATCTGCTTCAGTTTTTTCAACTGCCTGCTTACCCTAACCTTCCCTGATCATCCTTATCTTGTCCACTGCACACAAATGTTGATGTTGGTGATGTATTTCAGCTGGGCCTATCACCACACTTTCACCAGCTGGACATTGATAACCAGGACAGCATCAACAAGTTTTCTGAATACATCAAGAATACCTATGGTGGACTTGACGTCCTGGTGAACAACGCAGCCATTGCTTATAAGGTGAGGCTGAGGTACAGGTACAGAACAACAAGTACAGGCCATTCCTCACAGCCTCCACATCTTACAGGGTGTACAGTGTGGGTGGAACCTCTGAGCTCATTCAGCTTATTTTTTTATGCTGTGATTGGAAATATATTTTTATTTGAGGAATTTTTTTTTTCTCCCTCCCTCTGACTTTCTCTTTAACTCTCCCTACAGCGTGCTGCCACAGAGCCGTTTGGGGAGCAGGCTGAGAACACCATTAGGGTGAACTACTTTGGCACCCTGGCATTGTGTCATGCCCTCTTCCCTTTGCTGCGGCCCCATGCCAGAGTGTGCCACGTGTCCAGCTCCTGTGGCCACCTGTCGGAGATCTGTGGGGACGAGCCAGCCGCCACACAACTGAGGGCCAAGCTGTCTGCCGACACACTCACTGAGAATGAATTGGCTGACCTCATGAACCAGTTTGTTGAGTGAGTAGTGAGTGTTTAGTGGAAAGGAAGGCTTGAATGAAAAATTAAAATATAGACAACTGGAATTCCTCCTTATCCCTCATCCATACCCTCACTTAGCCCATCTGCACCCACACCCTCACTCACCCCTCTCCATGCTCACTCCCTCACACCCTTACCACTAACTTGCTCTCTTTCTCACTCCCTCGTCAGAACTGCCAAGGACGGCACATTTCGCCAGAAGGGTTGGCCAGGCAGCACATATGTGGTCAGCAAGGTCGGCGTGTCGGCACTGACCCGTATTCAGCACCGTGCCTTCCTCAGCGACTCCAGGGAGGACATTGTGGTCAACAGCTGCCACCCGGGATACGTGGACACTGACATGACCTCGCACAAGGTGAGTGGTCATTCCAGGTCAAGTATTGACCATTGTTTAATACATTTTTTTATGAAGTCTAACCTTACCTTTTCCCAGCCAAAGTTGACCAAACCAAACCTAACCAAAACACCAACACTAACCTCACTAAATGTAACTTGAGATAGGTAAGAAAGCAGAAATTTACTCAAAATATGTTTAATTATTATTTATTTTTTTTATGAAATCTAACTTAACATTTTCCCCAACCTAACCTAACCTAACCAAACCTAACCTAACTAACAAGAAAATTTTAAGTAAATGCCCACCTGTGTGTTGGCTTAGCTTGTTATTTCCCTTAGGACATTGTAATATCTCCATCAGATAACCTACAATGAATCATAACTCTTTCTTATTGTCCATTGCCTTCCTCTGAATATATATTGTAAATAGTTGATCCCCCCATTATCCTTCCTCTTATACTTGACAATCCTATCTTTCCTCTTGATGCTGCTTTTGACTGCAACCTGGAGCTCCTAACATTTTGCTGCCTACGCTATGCTTTATTCTCTGTAATTTTTCTAGCTTTTTTATCTGTCTGCTTCGTTTCTCAGCAGCACACCCACCTCCCCCAGGCTTCTCATCCATCCACCCCAATCTCTCTCTCTCAGGGAGCCGACATACATACAAGAGTACACATGTCAGTGTGTTGGTTTGTCTGAGGTGCTGTGTGGGAAGGGGCTGAACACAGGCAGTTAGAGAAGGGCTGATAGACGAAAAGCTTTTGCCATCTACATATTTCATATATTCAATAGTTTCCAATACTTCTGTATAGTTATTGTCGTTCGTTATGACATTGTCACTAAGTAATAGTTTGCAGATTACAGTATATAATTATTATACTGGCAATATAATAATCGTTTTGATTTTGGCAAATTAAGCTCATTTTTGGAAGTAGCGCGCCCCGTAGTGGACAGTGTCGCGCCCCGCGGCCCGACCGTCAGTCAGCAGTAACCGGCATTGTTTTGTTTAGTATTCACCGTGAGGTGGTGGCAGTTTGACGTGGCGGTGCAAGAGACAGTGAGTGTGTTGAAAAGAATAGCGCGCTTGCAGCCACACAGTTATCAAAGGTTGACTATTTATATATCACTGGAAGACACAAGGCGTTGTGTGTTGGGGAAGAACATCAGCTGGTGGCACTAACAGTCCATGGTGTAAGGATCAGAATTCAGAAGACGTAAAATCGTATATATATATATATATATATATATATATATATATATATATATATATATATATATATATATATATATATATATATATATGTGTGTGTGTGTGTGTGTGTAACTCAATTTTTACAGTCCTGCCAAGCCACAACCTAACGTTGCCAACCTCCCGGATGAAAGATCAATGGATTAACCATCACAGATAAATAAAAAAGGGAATATATTGAGAATTTTTATCCTCAAATCATTGTTTTCAAATAACTCAATATTTCACCATCCCAGCTCGTCCTAACCTTCCCCAACCCGACTTTTCCAACCTCCAGGACAACATATCAGTGAACTAACACCTACAGAAAGTGTGAGCCCCTAAAACATTGAGTAAATGATAAATAAACTAGTGAACGACTGACGTGGTGCCTATATCTCTGCTCCATCTCACTTATTATACGCCAGACGTGTCACAAAATGGAGCTGCAGGCCTAATCTTTCATGTCCGTGGTCAATGCATATATACCAAGGCCTGGTTTGCATGCCATGAAGGGCTATTGAAGCGAAGTGGCTGATACGGTGAAGTCACTGCAGGCGGCCATTACGTGACGTCATCAGCTACTTCCCCCCGTGACGTCATCAGCTGCTTCCCGCGTGACGTCATCATCCCCCCTGTCCCAGCCTGTCCAGCCCCGGTATTATTTATATTTTTGCGTATTTTATTTATTTTGGCTTGTGAGTCAGTTTTTGTGGTTTCTTAAGATATTTAGGTATATTTTAAACGTTTTTCATGCTTGTGTTGCGTGAAATACGTTGATTTAGAGGCCGTTTGTGGGTTAGATAAGAGGTGAGATTCCCTTGCAAATTTTCCCTCCACGGATCTTTATTTTTTTATTTAAAGCTTTAATGAAGTGTTTGTGTTTTCAAAAAATCGTTTATGATTAGAAAACTGTGTTTCGCTTCCGATAAGTGGCATATGTGGTCTTTAGGAGTGACTTATACCGCCGTTAAAATATTGAAAACTGTATTTTATAAATGCATACATTTTTTTTAGTTCAGCGTGTTACCGAGTTGTAATATGTTCTGAAAGTAGTTCATACTTTTGGAAAAGATTTAAGATCCTGATGAATGAACTTGGTTGGCTTTAGGATTGTGTTTCAGCATGTCGATATTATAACACTTTTATTTATGATGTTTTTGAAATATTTTCTTTTTGCTCAGTCTGATGACATTTTTGTATTTTAGGAATTAGTTTTGATTTATAACAATTCATAATTTATTAGCTATTCGTGTCTAGCTGTCTTTTGGGGAATTGGCTTTTTCAAAATGGTTTCCGTTACGTATATGTGGGCCCAGACCAGAACCCCGCTCTCAGCCCGAGGGTGTGGAGGTGGGTGGGTGGGTGGCGGGGTGTGTGTGTGTTGCCGTTTTTCATTGAACAGACGGGGACGCTGTCTGTGTGTGTGTGTTTGTGTTTGTGTTGCCGTATTTCATTGAACAGACGGGGACGCTGTGTGTGTGTGTTGCCGTTTTTCATTGAACAGACGGGGACGCTGTGTGTGTGTGTTTGTGTTGCCGTATTTCATTGAACAGACGGGGACGCTGTCTGTGTGTGTGTGTGTGTGTTTTGTGTTGCCGTATTTCATTGAACAGACGGGGACGCTGTCTGTGTGTGTGTGTTTGTGTTGCCGTATTTCATTGAACAGACGGGGACGCTGTGTGTGTGTGTTTGTGTTGCCGTATTTCATTGAACAGACGGGGACGCTGTGTGTGTGTGTGTGTTGCCGTATTTCATTGAACAGACGGGGACGCTGTCTCTGTGTGTGTGTGTTTGTGTTGCCGTATTTCATTGAACAGACGGGGACGCTGTCTCTGTGTGTGTGTGTTTGTGTTGCCGTATTTCATTGAACAGACGGGGACGCTGTCTGTGTGTGTGTGTGTGTGCCGTTTTTCATTGAACAGACGGGGACGCTGTGTGTGTTGCCGTTTTTCATTTAACAGACGAGGACGCTGTGTGTGTGTGTGTGTGTGTGCCGTTTTTCATTGAACAGACGAGGACGCTGTGTGTGTGTTGCCGTTTTTCATTGTACAGACGGGGACGCTGTGTATGTGTGTGTGTGTGTGTGTGTGTGTGTGTGTGTGTGTGTGTGTGTGTGTCTTTCCACTTGTAATGCTGTTGTGTTTCTCTACAGGGCCCTATGACCATCGAGCAGGGAGCAGCATGCCCTGCCTATCTGGCTCTGCTACCCCCCAACATCTCGGAGCCCCGGGGAGCCTACCTGTGGCATGACAAGTCTGTGGTGGACTGGACCAACAAGAAGCCTGCCCCTGTGTGAGGCTGCTGTGCACACACACACACACACATGTAACATTTGCATAATAGCATGAATAATTTTTTTGGGAATTGTAAGGCATTATGTATCACATTGTTAACTCCATTAGGAAGGGAACAAAAGTCTCAAGTAAAATGATCGGAAATAAGTTAATAGCGAGTCATTAGGGAAATGTAAGAAGAGATTAGACAAACTTTTGGCTAGGCGAGTTGGTGGAGGTAAGGAGGTAGGTGTCTCATGGTGGGGCTGCCTCATGTAGGGCTGATGACTTAGGCAGCTTTACTCTTGTGTTAGGAAGCAGTCCAGACCCTTAAGCAGATAAGAATGTAATGCAGAATGACTCTTGATATCAATAATGTTGACAGTTTTGATGATATGATTGTGTTGATGGTAAAGATGTCAGATTTGAGCCGTTTCACTTCTCAGCACCTGAGTGAAGGGACACTGAAGGAGAGAAGGGAAGAAAGGTCGGGGAACATTCCTTTCTTCTTTTTATTTGCCACTGCAGATTTGTTCCTAAGAGTAATTACAGTGCTGTCAGTAATATGTGAAGACAGCTTTATTTGTTAATCACCTTCATGGCAACTCAGTTAAAGAATTTGTTCTCAATAAATACACTGCATCTGAAGTTTCTTTTTTTATATATGTAAGGAGACTGTCCTGGGGCAATAAGAAGGAATATATATATATATATATATATATATATATATATATATATATATATATATATATATATATATATATAAAGGGTCTATTGTAAGCACAAATATATTTATAATAATTATGGCAAACATTAAAAGCCTACCACCAGCGGTAAACCATGCAGCAACTGATAAAGGGCACGATGGGCCTGCAAGCCCACTATCAGAGAATGGTGGAAGTCGTATAACATCAAGCATGCCTTAGATAACATCAAGTCATCTTGGGACGAAGTGAAGACGTCTACCATGAACTTGGCGTGGGATAAAGTATGGCCAGAATGTGCGCATGACTTCCCAGGCTTCGCTGAAGGCGACATCGGTGCAATCAGAAATTACATGGTAAATCTGTGCCATAGGGCTGGCTTCGATGAAGTTGATGATGATGTTCAAGATCTTTTGGAAAGCCATGATGAACCTCTCTCAAATAATGAACTTATAGAGCTAGACAAGGCATCACAGGAGGCAGAAAAACAGGGAGACGAGGAAGAACCTGTGCATGGCCTGGACATCAAAACTCTTAGAGAATGTCTCAGTGGTATCGAAAAGCTCTGGAAACCCTGAAGGAACGTGACCCAAATCCAGCCAGGAGTAGCAAAGTGGCTCATGACGTAGAGAAAAGTGTCAAGATTTATCAAGAAATCTATGATGAAAAAAACAAGAAAAACCAAACAGTCCTCCATCTACCCGTTGTTCAAGCCAGTCAGACATGCTGTCCCTGCTACAGCTGGCCCTACCACATCCGCTGCCGACGGTTCTACAGCTTGCTTTTCCTCTATATCCTCTTTCTTCAAAATAGTGAAACATACCGACTCTGCTACAGCTGGCCCTTCCACATCTGCTTCCGACAGTGCAGACGACAACATCTTATCATCGTCTGCACACTCAGCGGAAGATGAGTAAGGGCTAAAATCCCTTTTGTCCCTTAGGCTCGGGAGGGACATCATCTGATAGAATATATGGCGAGTGAAAGGTAAATAAAACATTTTCTGTTTATTTCTTTTGCGCAGTACTGTACACTTTTTTTATGACGATTTTCATGTATTTTCATTTCTGTAGGGGTGACTTTTGACGTGTTAGAACGCATTCCCTATTATTACATTTTATAATGGGTTCAGTATACGGTAATTTCAATTTATGGTAAGGTCTCTGGGAACACCTATGTTCCGTATAACGAGGACTTACTGTGTGTGTGTATATATATATATATATATATATATATATATATATATATATATATATATATATATATATATATATATATATATTTCTGTATGAAATGTCCACAAATACTTGTACTAATATCTTCAGTCCTCTGCACTCCGTCACATAACACTTCCTGCCTGTGCAATGGAAGGAGGCAAGACAGTGTATCTCCCATTGCCTGAAAAGAGGCACACTTGACCCAAAATATGAACTAAAGAGGTTTCTATCAATTTCTGAAGGCAGTCTGTGTATGGCTGAATACTTTTCCCTATTTTGACTTTGCCTTTGGATTACTTCTTGGTATGCTTGGGTGTGCAGTAGGTAGTGAGTTTTAGGCTGGGCTGGGCTGGGCTGACCTGACCTGACCTGGCCTGGCCGCTGCTGTGTGCTATGAAGTGCTGCAGGACACGTGGAGAAGAAGAACCAGGCCACAGGAACACTGGGGGTACCAAAGGAAACCTGCATGTGAATCAGAGCAGAGATAGGAGGTAAGTTATGATTTTATTGTATATTTTTTTCTTGTTTATGCTATTGTGGCTGCTATTAGTAGTATTATCATTGTCATGGTGCATATATTGTACTCTAGAAACTTGTATAGGATTGCAGATATCTTGAATAGACTAAAAAGAACACAAGGAGTATACGGCAACTGAGGAAACACTAGGTACATGAAACCACAAGGATGGGAGCACACAAGTGTAGCACAGAGCCTGTACTACACTATTGACACACACGTTACAGTATTACAATGGGTTAATAGACACATTACAGTTCTGTACAGTTTTTTAGAGCGTAATTCTCCACCACATACATTGACAAGTGCATGGAGTCGCCCGGATCCTCTCCCTGAAGGACCATCTCAGCAGTGTTCGATCCGCCACGCAGCAGCAACAGTCAGGAGAAGACGGTCACTGAAGTGTCAAGTCCACAAGCTGGCATAGTGGTGGGTGTTGTGCTGGGCTCCCTCGGGGTTCTTTGCCTAACTGTTGGGGTAAGTCAAGTAGTTTTTCGCTCCTTTATGCTGTGGGGTCTTGCTGTGGATGTGTTGTGGCTGTGCTGTGGCTAAGATGATATAATTAAGTAAGTGGTTTTGAACTTTTCTTTTGATTTTTTTCAGGATTTATTACTGTTAATGCTATTTTAATATTATTCTATCTTTTGTCCCAGGATTCAGTACTGCTAACACCAAAGAAGTGAAGGAAGTGCTTGGAGTGAGCGTACAAGACATACAACAGACACGAGACTGCTACTGCCGGTGTAGCAAGAGGAACAAGTGGAGAGAGGAGGAAGAGTAGGAAGGTGATTCTTGGAGACTTACCAATGAAGTTCTGAAGGTTGGCCACAAATCTTCATCACTGGTGTAGTGTATTTCATAGACCATTTGTAGATTGGGTGGATAAATTTGTAGATTTTGTAAACAGAGTTGTAGATTTGTAGTGGGTAAGGTTTTTTTGCAATGCCTTATCTACACAAGCAGAAAACAGTGATATGTAGAAGTTGTTCATAGCATTGCGATATGAATGTACAGTGTACATATGTATATAGTATTTAAAAGAGGAGAGTGTAGACCAAGAGAGGAAAGTAATGTCTTGGGACACGAGTCCTCTGGCCATCACTCATCATTCGTGTCAACCATCATGATCGATTATGACTTAAGGACCAAATGACCAACGTGTTCACTCCATGCTGGAGTTCACCATGGAGAAACACATAGTGAAGATAACGTTCCTTGTTAAGAGACGCCATCTTCTAGGTGACGAACCGTAGCGAGCATGCTGGCTAGTCAGACATCAACCGTGCGTCACGGTGGACAAGTGCCCTCACTTACCAGGCTACGTTGAGGACCACCTGTAGAAGACAAAGCTGACCAGGTGTTGGTGAGAAGATGAATCTGCTACAGCAACCAGTTATGTGACCAGCTAACTAATACTTGATCATTCATCCCTTTCTCTGGTAAATGTGGAACTTCCTGCCTGCTTCTGTATTTCCTTCTTCCTATTACCTGAACTTGTGTAAGTGGGAGGTTTCAAAACATTTACTCCATTCTTTTGGCTCTCAGATCTGCTTGTGGACTGGTATCTTAGTGGGCCTTTTATTTAATAATTTTTATTGCCTTTCACCAGATTTCCCATCTTATTTAAAAAAGGTAATATTAGTTGAAGCATCATTGTTTTGCAGTTGGTAGTACTTAACACTATTTCTAGTCATTATTAGTCTAAAAAAGTTTGTATTCCAAGACCAAGATATTTCTGATTTGTAGTTGAAGTCTTAACATTCTCAGCCTGACTTGCATTGCTTTGTTATTACAGTGTGTTGACTGATGATTGTGTGTTGTTTGCTTCTTGTGAGACTTGCCCACTCTTTCAGACAACCAGTTCCCAGCACAGCATCAGCTCAGCAATGTAAGATCATCACCACTGAGGCACATGATAAAGGAAGGTCGGGTAGCAATAGCACTGGTCTGCTTGTGTATGGGAGGTTGTCTATTCCTGAAACAAACTTATTGTTCATTTTATAGTAGTGATTTTGTATTTTTACTTCCACATTTCCATTAGTTTGTGTATCTGGTATTGCGTGTGGCTCCCTTTCAAAGCTGCATTAACCTTCTTAAAACCATGGCCAACCTTTGCTCATCAGACTAGCTATCCTGTTTATTTTTTTCTCCCTTTATTGATCTTGACATTCAGTTTTAGCAGGTATAAATGCACAAACTTTGCTTCCGTGAGTTGTGTTTTGGAGGGTTGGTAGAATTTCATGAGAGATTGATGGAATATGGTGTCATAATACTTAGTAAGTAAACTTTGGTGTGATTCTCTCTGAAATAATATTATGCTAGTAAGTAAACTTTGGTGTGATTCTCTCTGAAATAATATTATGCTGTGGTCAATAAGTTACAAGTTTTTATTTTTAATGTTTTGTTAAGTTTTATTGTGAAATATTCATTTACATAAATATTTTAAGACAACTTCAGTATATTATAAAAGTATTCACAAAAATGTAACTTGTACTGATCACTATCGACCTGCAACTCTTACTTAAAGGGGTTTACACGACAATGTGGCTGGAAATGCTAGCTGCTACAAGTATCAGCTGGTTGGTCTACATTTCTTATAAGAAATGCGAGTTCATGTTCAAAGAACTAAGCACAATTGCAATCAAATTAAATGCTGAAAACTCTAGCAGCTGACAATTCCAGCCACATATTGAGTGAGTGTGAGGTGTTGAACCCACCTTAAGATAGTTTTTAGTTTTTATTGCTGGGCTGGGAGAGATTAGCTCCATTACTTCATAGGTTGTGGTTCCAAGTCATGCCATTTCCTGTTGATTGCAAGCACTGCACTTATTAACTTTGTGTTAGTTCTTACCCTGATGTATTTTGTTAAGCCAAGAAACAAACTCCACCCATCTTATGACCTGGCATGCTTCCAATAATCTTGTCCATTACCAAGCTGAGGCATTGATGTACACTCGACCCTCGAAACAACGAACAAATGCATGCACGACCCTGTCCGTAGATTGCAAAAGTACGTAAAAAAAACTATAAAATGTACGTAAAATACTATGTAATCATTCAGAGATCATTCAAGCAGTATTATTACAAAAGCATTAAGTACAACAAATAACCTGAAATAGATGACATGAGCACGGACTGAAGATAAAAACATGGCGGCCAACAGCATTTTAATATTCGTCTGTAGATTAAACCGGACTCCAGAATTTGTTCGTAGTTTCCGAGATCCGTTGTTTCGAGGGTCGAGTGCTTTGTCCAGTGCAATGTATGGCTGCTACCTCACCCTTTCATTGAAGGAATATTGACTGCTAGAACAGTTGTTGTGCCTACCTGTAGTAAAATAACATTTTTAAGAAGCTTCCCATGTTCTGTTCTTGTTAAGAATACATAGGGAAAGCAATGTGCATCTCAAAGCCGTTTTATAGCTTTCAGGAACTGGCATTGCTGAATTTTCTTGATGTGGCACTCTTATTAACATTAACCTGAGTTCTAGTGTCTTCCAACAGGGCAATGCATGTGATGGAGCAAGAAAATAATGTATCACCAGCACTGTCTGCATACAGGTTATGCAGATTCACCAGTGCCTACTCAGGATGCCCTCCCAAGCTCATGCTGAAGATGACCACCAAAGTGACTCATCAAAGAAGCTGTGGTCTGGATTACAATAGCTTCATGCGTTTGTGCTCTAATTTGGTCTGGACCAATCTGCTGCCTGCTCCAAGTTGAAAATACTCCTAAGACTCTGGAGATTTTATAGTAGTGTAGAAATTAACCCTTAAGATAAAATAATTTTGGAGTATTTTCAATTAAGTTTACTTTGGCAGGCAGATTGGTCCACTTAAAGCAAGGAAAACTGATGCAAGCTGTTGTAATCCAAACCACAGCTTCCTTGGTGGTCCTCTTCAGCATGAGCATGGGAGGGCATCCTGAGCAGACTGGTGAATCCACACCACACATATGCAGACAGTGCTGGTGATATATATTTTCTTGCTTCATCACAAGCCAACGTTGCCCTGTTGGAAGAGACAAGAATCTAGATTGGCAGGTTGATTAGAGTAATCGTCCAAGAAAATGTCAATTCCTGAAAGCTATAAAGCAGCTGCTTTCCCCAAATTTTCATTCCTTTTAGGTCCTTTTTGAAGAAACAAGGAGTAATTTTACTCTTAAGCTACTACAGTGCAGTCTTTACAGGTGGTGTGGCACTCATGGGGGAACTCTTCATTCTAGGGTTGCACATCTCGCTGTTCAGTTCTTGCAAACTGAAAAAGGGAAAATCAGATGTAATCCTCAAAACCTCAAAGATACATACATACAGTGCTGGTCATAAGAGTATGCCCTCAGGAAAGTGGCATACTCTTATGACAATAAAAAAGATTCACTCTAAAGTAGCATGAATTTAGCAAGACAAAAAAGAGTATGTGCCTCTGGGAATGGGCACAGCTTAGTCTGGAGTCCCCACACACAGTTTGTCTCCAAGTGGCACAGTCTGAGATGGATTTTACAATGATTCTTCCTGACAGAGCATTTTTACCCTCCTGCCTGTGCATTTCTGCACCCTGTGACCCTAACATGGATGATAGTAAGCATTTGATGCAAGAAACAGTTGCACAGATCATTAGATTGAAGAAAATAGACCAACAACTAAAGAAATTCCACAATTAGTTAGTGAGTGGCGTCAGAGTTCAATCAGTACACAACTGGTTGAAGAGGTTTAGGAGCCAATACCCCCTCACAGAAAAAGTGTGGTCATAATCTTTCCGAACACTTGAGGATTACACTTTACTTTTCCTGGTGTCAGACGGATGTGGGTTACATTCTATTTCTCTCTATAATGTCCTTAGGCCTAAGTGAGTTTTTTTTTTTTTTTGTGTGTGTGTGTGGGGATATTGGCTCCCTAAACCTTGCTACCCAGTTGTGCATTGATCAATCACCGACACTACCAACTAACCATGAAATTTCTTTAGTTTGGTGGCCTGCTTCCTTCAATCCAATGATCTGGGCAATAGGTTCTTGCATCAAATGCTTACTTATTACCTATGTTAGGGTCACTGGTTGCAAAAATGCAGAAGTGGGTCAGGAAAAAATCACTTTAAAATCTACCTCACACTGTGCCACTGATGAGACAGAAATTGTGTGTGGGGACTCCAGACTAAGCTTCACCCCCTCCCAGAGGCATACCTTTGCTTTGGTCTTGCTGAATTCATGCCATATACTTGAGGGTGATTCTTTTATCATATGAGCATGTTGCTTTCATAATGGAGACATATTCTTACTAGACGACCAGCACTGTATACTAATAATACACCAACTATATCACAGTAATAGTTTCTACATTATCAACAAGTATATTCAAGCTTCAGCAATAAATCAAGACTCCAGAACTAGTCAAATTTAACTAAAGTTCTTGCCTGTAAATTCCTTGGTGTTCACTTGCTCCTCCTTGGTTTATCCTGTGTCCTAACTTGTCACCTTCTTCCAGCTTCCCACACCAGGCATTGTGTGCAGAGTTCTGGACAACATTATCAACCTGGAGGGAAAAAATTGTGTAATTGTAAATAGCTTCAAATAAATGTAATGAGTTATTATGCAATATGTTTCCTGTACCTATACTCTAACATTTGGTACAACTGACGGGCCAATTTAATCTGATCTATGACAAACTGGCTGACTCGCTCTCTAGTGTATGAGCAAGTACACACACAAGGCTGTTTTATTTGATGCCACAGAATAGACTGGTTAGCAAGAGCTGCTGCTGCTGCCACCAACCGTATGTTGCTCCCTCCAGTGATGATTTTGTTTCATGCTAGAGCTTTAAGTTTAATTGATATCCTGAATCTTGGCAAAGGCTTCAAATATAGCAATTAATGTCCTGTGACTGGAGTACTCAGCAGTGCACACACACAAGCATTCTGAATAAGTACTTTGTCCTATGGAAGAAATATTTCCTGGACATGATACTGAATGTGAAATCTTTGAGAAAAACAGAAATGGAAAACAATCAAAACGAAAAAATTATGAAGTCAAAGGAGAATATAAAATTTATAATCTAATCAAATGGAGAAGAAATAAGCTGGTAAGAAGATATTGTAACTGATGTGGCTGCACATAACCTTGGAACAAAATGGGTGGGGGGGAGGAATAGAGAAACATTCACCACTGTGGAATGATTATATGAAAAAACTAGTGCAAGAAAAAAATGTGGAGACTAAGAGCACAAAGCTCACAAAGACAGATAAAAAGTTAGTAGGGACCAGGAAGAAGTGATTGTGAAAACGAGAATTTGAAAAAAGGTAATGAAATAAAATAACTGAGGAGTATCTTATCACAAGGAAATAATTAAGTAGAAACTAATGATAGGACAGTGCAGTGCACTAGAACAAGTGCATTATACCACATACTCAAAGACAAGCAAGTAGCTCATCCCTCAGTGTCAAGAATGTAATATTTGATAGACTTGTAACACCCACTTTGACACAAGCTGAATATGAATAGCCAAGATAGAGGCAAAATACAAGCAACAGAAATGAGGGCACTCAGAACAATAATTGGAAGAACAAGAAAAGATAGAGTAAGAAATTAAAGAATTAAAAGACATGGGAGTAGCATCAGTATTAACCCTTTCAACACAACGTGTATTTTGCATCATTACAGTGCTCGTGACATATCCGATGACATGCACACTGCACAATGGCCAGTTTCTCCTACAATAATGTCTTTTTTCCCAGACACTGTTAAGAGATCTTTCACAATGTAGGTCATATATGATACAATAGCTTACTTGAGTTTTATCATTATTACAAATATGAATGATAGGCTTATACCAGCAGATACTGATACACCATGCTGACAATAACTTCAGCATTTTCTATGGAACCAATGTATAAGTAGAAGACTTATGATATGTTTACTATATAAGTTAACATTTTCTGTTGTTTGTCATCTACAGAACATTGCCAATTAGCCAGAATTTTTTTTTTTTTTTTTCCCTAATAGTATATACGTGAGTTTATTTCAGAGCATCCGTCCCTAGTACGAAAAATCACTTACTTTTATCATTCTTGTTTCTGTTGAACACACACACACAGAGAGAGAGAGAGAGAGAGAGAGAGAGAGAGAGAGAGAGAGAGAGAGAGAGAGAGAGAGAGAGAGAGAGAGAGAGAGAGAGAGAGAGAGAGAGAGAGAGCACTGCCTCTGAGTCAGGTCTTTGCCTTCAAGGTAGAACACTCACCCGGCCTCCCTACCCCACCCATCCTGTCTTATCACATCTTTTGCTTTTTCCAGTTTCCTTTCCCACTCCTTCCCGCCTTTACTTACAAAAGGGAGAAGCTCACAATAAAAGAATCTATGTTCTGTAAACAATGAAACTTAATTCAGAATGCCTTTGTGTGCTGGCCAGCAAGGTAATCACCTAAGTATGAATGATATAAATTTCCAACTACACTCATCATAATTTCAAGTGTTTCTGTAAATTCAAAGGAAAAATAAGGATGCTCAATAACTGTAAAGAGAAATAAGAGTACTAATTGTAATTATAAGGAGAATTAAGGGTGCTCATTTCATATACGGAAAAATAAGAGTGCCAATTTACTTATAAGAGAATAATCATAAGGAGGTTAACAGAAGTTAATAACTAAAGATAACTTGCTATCAGTGAAAGAAGAGAACTCCCCACAGCCAGGGTGTCACACGCTGGGTCACAAAGACAAACAGATGTTTAGACAGACAGACACCCACAAGATAACATTATGGATCCTCTCTAGTCCACCTTGTAGTTTGAGATGGTGCTCCCGTCTTCCCCTGGTGGTCCTCAAACTCATCCTCTAGTCCTTGTCATCCTCCCTTCCTGCAAGACAGTTCCTGGGTTCTTAAACAAAACACTTAAAAACAATGGAGGAGGAGGTGGTGGTTAATTACGATATAGGGTTGTTTTGAGGGCTGTTAGCATGTGGTCTATAAATGACAAATAAATTTTATACTATAAATAAACAGAACAAGTATTAAGAAAAATATCATCCATATGGAGGCACTTCATCAGTGGCGTAGCTAAGAGGGGGAGACAGTTTGCCCCAGATGGCAGTTTTTTTTGGGTGACAGTATTGGTCCTCAGTCGTCAGTTTCAAGTCATTGGTTCTTCACCTTTAACTACCACATCCCCTCTAGGAATTTGTCCTTCCCTCCATGCATGAATATAATTCCCTCCCAGATAAAAAAAAAAAAAATAAATAAATAAATAAATAAATAAATAAAAATAATAAAAAAGCAATACTAGCATTTTCATAAATTTCCCTTTATTTGACCATGCTCTCATTAAGAGAATGATAAATATGTTTAGAGAAATTCCTCCTTTTCCAAAGGGCTCACCCCCCTCCCCCTTACAAATTACTGACGTCCCACTAGGGGGATGCAGCCCTCCTGGTTAACCACTGGTTTTACGCTACTAGGTCTGTGCGTGCTTTTGATAATTATGCAGGCATAGGCTCATATTCTTGATACAAAGGCTTAGATGCATCTTTATTTAATGAAAATGTGATCTGAAAAAAAAAATAAAATAAAATATATATATATATATATATATATATATATATATATATATATATATATATATATATATATATATATATTCCCGAGCGAGTGTCACTATGTAGCATATACTTCAGGCCTAGTAGGGGCCCAAAGCAGCGCGGTAGATGCCAAGCAAGTCTTTCCTGCAGTGTTTGTGTGAGAAAGTTCAAGTGTTCAATGTCACCTCATCATTGACGACCGTCATGCGTCCCAAGTGTTTAAGATTCATGTCAACTAAACATACTGTATACATCACATTATGTTTATGTAACTTACCAAGAACCAGCCACTTTCATTCAGTTAGTGAATTAACTAATGCACCAATATTTCAATATCCAATGTAAACTTTAACCTTAATCCTTACTTAAATGAAAAAAAAAAAGGTAAGGCTTACCACACTAAATGATGTGGCCCAACCATCTCCATACATAATAGTTTTCAGTAGTCTCTCCTCAGCTGTAGCAAACCCAATCCAGTGGCAGATGAGGGATAAAAATTTTGAGGATTTAACCTGAACTACTGTACCCCTTGAGGTTAGAAGGTAGCTTTATCAGAGGGGGGAGGGGAGGAATTTTTTAAACTCAATGGTGCGTGGAGTTGGAGGGTCAGCTGAGAGAAGGAACGGTCATGTGTTGTGTCAACTCTCGCACAATACTTCCCGCTGTTTAAGTCAGGTCAGTGTTGATGAAGTTGCCATGGTATTCAAGACAGTTTCTCAGTTACATTGAGATACTAGGTCATTGTTAGCAAAGATCATTACATATCTGTGACAAAGCTGACGTGTAGACCTTGGCTGTGTTGGTGCAGTGGTTTGCTCACAGCTGTTTGGGTTGGATAATGTTTAACGAAACTTTTAGATTTCACTTACTCTACGTCTCTCGGCTCACACAAACACAAAGTCTAGCTAGGTATAATTAAAACTAACAGATAACTTAGCTATGGTGCACGTGGCTGGCTGGGAGTGGCGGCGGCAGGGGTGGTGACGGGGTCCTGCCAGTTGGCCAGCAGCTGAGCCCGTCACGGAGCACAGGCGGCCTCGCTGCTGTTATCTGGAGCTTCATATTTCTAAGTTCTTGATAACTTGGTGAATTTAGAAAGTGCACATTGTTGAGTAGTGGAGAATTGTTCAATAAGACGGTTGAAAGGCAGCCACGACAGAAACACAGCAGCCACCGACGCCAGAGAGAGAGAGAGAGAGAGAGAGAGGTGCCTCACAGCTTCACGGTGCGCCACGTCAGAAACAAAAGCTATCTACATCCGCACTATATTCCCAATTTAATCATAGAAGTATATAATATTTAAGTTTGTATTATACTAATTACCCTTTAGTATAACTTTAAAATTTACATATATCACAACACAAAAACCAACAATACAGATATCATGCGTGACATCTTGGAAATTTCCACAAATGATATTCTGAAAGCAATGTCGGTATCTACAACACCGACTATTAAGGAATCTCTCCTCTTCTTCCTCTCTTACAACCAATGAATAAACAGAATCATTGCTCACAACACAACTATCACCATATCACGAACACCAACACCTATGCAGGAATCAGTCCTAGACGGTTCAGAAGCAGGGACATTCGGGGATCGGGGCGTGGACGGAGAGAACAGTCGGTCCACCTTTTCTGAGTGCGTGGCAAGACGATTACAGCAAGCTGGCTACCCCTACAGAGGAGGCAAACAAATGCACTGCTGCATTCACCTTCGGTAGTCTGCCTTTCTGGTGCAGGAATTGAGAAGTTGCCGGAATATGACCTCACTGGTAATTGTGGTGTGGCAAGACAGGCTGCTGGTAGGCGGCTAATGTAACAACTAGAGTCTAGACACGCGTGACGCTTCCCTACCTTCCTTGCTGTATTTCTATGTATTTGTACCATGTCCTGTCTCACCCCTTATTTTGTACTTCCTCCCACCTTCTTTGATAAACTTTGAAATCTTGAGACTACCTTCCCAGCGCTACCTGTCCTTACTGACTGTCCCTCCGTCAGGTGCGTCTGCCTTACGTTTTCAATTAAGATATATACCATTGTTTCCTTTCCTCAGTCCCGTTCCCGAGTCTTTATCAAAAACGGGCCAGGAACAGTCGTACTGCCTATATTTTGAAACACTGTGCACCTTCACTATTTTCAAAGGCCTCTCTCTCTCTTTTCCAAACAGTTGCAAGTGAGCCGTGTTTTATAAATTTCCGAATTCTAGTGACAGATCAACAAGTATTATCAACAGGACAAATACTCTTTTACGGTAGAACTTGACTAATCATCTCTGTGGTCTTTGAAAATGGTCGAGGTGAAAAAGAAGCGTTTCTGAATGTGTTGCTTATAAACAGGCAACTATAGCCAATGACAGCTGCCATGAAATAAAAAGGTTGACTTATTACTTTTGCTAGAAATATAAGTAAGAAAACAGTTGACTATAACATGGGCCTAAGTTTACTCTCTCTCTCTCTCTCTCTCTCTCCAAGGAAACAAACACAGCAAGCTTCATAAAGTGTAATGTCATAAATATATTTGCTTATAGCAGGCACATATCGCCTTAATTTTTATTCATTTATTTATTTTTTCTACTTTTTACATAACATATCATACAACACGACACAGCACTGGCAAAAATATATATAAACAAGAAAAGGAACAGTAGTGGAAGTAGTGATAGGAGGAGGAGGAAGCGGGGAAGAAAATGGTGAAAATAAAAAAAAGGTATAATTTCTCAGTCTGAATAACATTACGTAGTTACCTAGCAGTGTTAATTACAAGTATGCTGCTCGTCACCTGTTGCCCCTCGAGTAAACAAGACAAAATTCTACACACTCTCTCTCTCTCTCTCTAAACAGTCCCTTGAATATTTCCCTCCCCCTTTATCTTCTCGTAATCTGAGTTCTCCATTCCCAACCTCACCCATCACTGGCCTCCCTTCCCTCTTTCCCCATCACTTTCCCAACTAACCCCTACTTTTGGCAATTTTCATGCGAGATAAGGGTGTCTTTTCAACCTTTCCATTTCTGTTCCATTATATATATTTTTTTTACGTTTTCATTTTGTTTTAAAGTTGCAATGAAAATGAATGAAATGTAAGGAAAATTCTCACGCCTATTAATTTTTCGTTAATAATTGTAATAACTAGTAATTCAAATAAAGAAAAAAAATGTTAATTATAAAAGAATATATTTTTTTTCCAGAGAGAGAGAGAGAGAGAGAGAGAGAGAGAGAGAGAGAGAGAGAGAGAGAGAGAGAGAGAGTCGAATCTTCATCAATATATCAATTTACTTACAATATTTAAGTCACTTCAAGTCACCTGTAATATATTAATTAAAGTACTTCGGATAATAATATTGCACCTGTGAAGAGAGGGAAGTACAAATGTGCCAGGTGTAGTAGTAGTAGTAGTAGTAGTAGTAGTAGTAGTAGTAGTAGTAGTGCTGTGTATCTGCATATAATCCCATATTCTCTTTCACACACACACACACACACACACACACACACACACACACACACACACACACACACACACACACACACACACACACACACACAAAGTAAATATAATCACTAAGTAAACAAAGTGAGCAGAAGTGTGTATGTGTCCTTTAAGTAACAACAACACAAGTGAGAGGGCTACCTGCGGTCCCTCCCCTTTCCTCCCCTTCCCTTAAAACAAAAACAACAATAACAAAATCGAAATAAAAGCTCACCGGACTACTTACTTTTTAAGCTTTTTTCTTCTAAGGACATGAAAAATATGTCAGTCTAATCACCAGGGCATAGTTTGGACATAATGGGACACACACACACACACACACACACACACACACACACACACACACACACACACACATTTTCTCAGCATATCTTTCTATTTTTGCTTTTTTTTTGGTCTTGATGCATTTTTTTTTTGTTTTTCTTCGGAAGCTATTCAAAAATACATTAAAAGATACATAGTAGTTGCAGTATGGCAGTTTTTTTTTTTTGTGCCTGTATAATATTTTTGTGTATTTTCTCTCCCCAAAATACTTGAAAAAACACCTTCTTTAAAAAAATGCATTCATGAAAAAAAAAGAAGAAAAAGAACGAAATCAAGAAAAAAAGAAGCACATTTACATTATTGTGTCATTTTTGCATATTATGATTTCCTAAACACGAAGACTTCCAGAAAAGAAACATCCAAACACTCAAACAAAACACAGAAAAAAAAAAGGAAAACACTGTGGGCGCAATTAGAAAAGTCTCCCTTCTTTTCTTCCATTTTCTTTCAGTCCTTTCATATTTTCCTTTTTTAATGCAATATTTCCACTGCACACTTGTCAGATTGCTTGAAGACACCGGAAGAAGACATTGGGATATCCATTTAGTGCCTGGGACATTAGGACACACACACACACACACACACATACACACACACACACACCAGGTTCTAATGTCCGCAGGAATCATGTCCCACACACAGCCCGACGCAGCCAGACACCACAGTAATGTCCCAGTCTATCAACACAGCATTCCGGCACTTCTCACCTCTGGACACACCTTTGGACACTTGGGCACACTCTAGGACACAGCGCTACTGTCTCAAGGCACATTAGGATCCATTAGGTGTGTTTATGTCTCTGGAATTCACTACGATGTCCCTATGTCCAATGGTATAAATGTTCTGGCAAAATATATATACGTATTCTATGTTGTCTGTTCTACAAGGCTCCACAGTGTCTCTGAGTACACACACACACACACACACACACACACACACACACACACACACACACACACACACACACACACACACTCTCGCTCACGCTACAGTACTAACAGACGCCCCAAAACACACTACACTGTCCCATGATATGCCAAAATGTCCCAAAATATGGCTAAAAATATAAACACATCCACTGGTACACCTCGGCCTCCTGTGGAATATCCCAGGAGGGCATTGGCAAGTCCCACATCACATCACAGTGTCCCCAGCGCCACAGGACACACAGCACCACCAGGAGGGCCACAGTGGCGCCCCTAGACCAGGTTCTCCCGACGCAGGCCATTAATGAACTTGGACGCTGGCTTGGAGTGCGGGAGGAAACCAGCGAGCAGAGCCTTGAAGGACGCCGGCTTGCCTGCCTGGGCGTGGGAAATGGGACTGCTCTCCCCACGCGTCCCTACATCCTCCTCCCGCGGCTCCTCCCGGCTCTCCCCACCCAGCATCGGTTCCCGCTCTCCGTTCCCCTGCGTCGGAAAGTTCGTCCCGCCTGCGCGAGCCGATGGACAGAAGTTGACGCCCCGCTTGTCTTCCATGGGCAGCGTGGGCTCGGAGGAGGACGGGGAGGCCGCCGCGGTGGTGTTCTGCAGGACTGGCACCTCCAGCCTCATGCCAGACTGGTTGAGGCAATCCAGACTGATGCTCTGGGGCACGGTCTCCGCGGCGATGAGTGCCCCCACCGGGCTGGCCACCGGCGGGCACAGCAGACTGCCGCGCTGGGTGTTGTCGATGCTGGAGGTGCGGAAGTTGTGACTGAGACGGCGGCGGCGGAATACTTCAGACCGCGGGGAGTCTCGCGCCTCATCCCCCAACAGCCCCAGGCCACCGTTCTGGTCCCCAGGCTCCTCCACACTCCTGCAGGAGGCAAGAGGTGTGTAACAGGGTGCTGTTGCTACTGCTGTTGCTGCTGATATTACTGCTGGTACTACTACTGCTATTACTACTATTACTACAACTACCACTACTGTTGCTACTACTACTAATAATAACAATAATAGTACCCATGTTGCTGCTACTAATTTTGCTGTTACTACTACTACTACTACTACTACTACTACTACTTAATTCTACGAGAACAAAGTACGTATACTACTACTACTACTACTACTACTACTACTACTACTACTACCACCACCACCACCACCACCCCATACCTGCGGACACTGGAGGTGCGATTGCCAAGTGAGCTGAGTCTGGGGCTCCTCCGCCTCACCTCACCCACCGCATCAGCGTCGCTCTGTTGCAGCAGCGGCGGCAGCGACTCAGACACCTGGGGAGAGGAGAGGGGCAGCAAATAATGGTAAGACAAACCACATCACCTTTCCACAATACCCCTTCACCCCTTCACCCCTTCACATCCCCTTTACGCACCTCCCGTCGCTGAATGGCCTCCTTGGTGGCACCGTTGAGCCAGTAAGTGAGCACCTCCCCCTTGCCCTTCATGGGGATGAGGCCTCGCTTCTCCGTCAGGTAACCGCCGAGTTTCTCCAGGGCGTTGCTGCATGTCTGGGATATGTGGATCCTCAGGGGCTCTCCGTTGCTGTGGGAGGAGAGTTAAAGAAGTGACGGGTGGGTGAGGGAAAGGAAATAAGTGAAGCGGTAGAATATGAGGGAAAGAATATGTGAGGAAACATATACGAGGGGAAACATGATTGCACTAATAAAAAAAAAAAAAAAAAAAAAACCTCATCACCTCTCTTAAACACCTCTTAAAAAAACCCTATCACCCCATAAAACACTCCTTAAAGACTATCACCACCCATTAAACAGTACAAGGGTGATTTGTCCCAGGGTGAAATGTCTCAGTTGATACCCATTCACCACCACCACCATCACCACCACTACCACCACCACTACCACCACCAACACCACCATCACCACCAACACCACCACTTCACCACCTCCCTCCCAACAACCCCACACACCTCTCCATCCTCGAGGCGGTGTTGACAGTGTCTCCGAAGAGGCAGTAGCGAGGCATGGTTAGGCCTACCACACCGGCGATGACAGGCCCCGTGTGTAGACCAATCCTTAGCAGCAGTTTCTTGTTAGGCCTATGGGTTATCACAAACTTGTTCTGAACCTGTTTAGAGAGACGTTCTGGTGAGTTAAGGGGGACCGTGGGAGGAAAATATATATTGTAATTAATTTGCTAAGTTTTTTTAATCTCTCTAGTGATAAATTCCAAGTCTTTTCCTAACCTATCACTCTAAGACAGCTTTATTTGTTCTTCAGTTGCATTTAGTCTCTCGTAACTCAAAAAGATGAGTTAAAATAATAAAATAATAATAAGACCAATTGAGATATCAGGAACAAAGTAAATAGCCGATAAGGAGAAGAAATGAAAAAATTGAGGAAAGATTGCGTAAATGGAGAATGAAGATAGGAGATAGAGATAAAGAGAAAATATAAACGAAAGGGGAGGATGAGGTGAAAGGAGTGAAAAATACTGAAGAAAATGGATAAATATTGATAGAAGATAAAGTAGAAGGAAAGAGAAAGAGGCGAAAGAGACAACGAGTGCAAATACTGGAAAAAAGTGGATAAATGTAGACAAGAAATAACAAAGACAAGAATTAAGTAGAAATAAAAAGAAAGAGCGTAAGCAATGAAGACAAACCATCTCTCTCTCTCTCTCTCTCTCTCTCTCTCTCTCTCTTCTCATTTCTTCACTACAAATTACCACAAGAAAGATTGAAAAACTCTTCTCTTCTCTCCTCTCCTCATTTCCCATTCTCTATCTTTTCCATCACCCCCATCATTCTCCCATCACCCTCTCCTCACCCCATCCAGCAGCTCGAGGGCCATGGACGCGATCTCCCCAGCGTGTCGGCCACTATTTGGGTTGGGCAGGCCGGATACCACCATGTAGGCATCACCGATCGTCTCCACCTTGTACACATCGTAGCCGCGAATGATCTTGTCAAATAGCGTGTACAGATCGTTGAGGAAAGTCACCACCTGGAGGAGTGAAGCATTGAGGGGGTGAGGGACGCGTGCTATTGGTGCATTGTGGGTACTGGGCCTGCCTGACTGACTGACTGGATAAGTGTTAGTGTTTTAGTAATATATGTGAGACGTAACATGAAACAACTGACTGACTGGTTTTACTTGGTTACCAGTGCAGTGTTGTGTTTGGGGTTGTTTAATGATGTTTAGATGTGCTTTACTTGGTGTTTTGAGCAGTATAGGGCTGTTTTTCTGTGTTTTATGTTTTTTGGGGCTGATTTTGACTTCTCTCTCTCTCTCTCTCTCTCTCTTCATCAACACTACAATGTACGCACAACATCCACATAGAAGTGAAAAATAATGACGTTCGTGGCATCAGCAAGGACAACCAACAAACTGGGACCGACTGAATGACGTTTGTACTACCGGCTATGCACCAGTGGCCTGTACAAACACTGGAATGCTACCCACTCAGCTCACCTCATACGGAGTGCTCTCGGCAGACAGTGAAGTGAAGCCAACGATGTCGCTGAAGTAAATGGTGACGGCATCAAATCCTTGGGGCTCCACTGCGATGCCCTGGGCCAGACTCGTCGCCACGGACCTGAGCGGGGGGCATGGGGGCATAGTACCTGTGTTTTCATATTATACTTAATTTATATAATCCTTTTTATTTTCTATGTAAGAGGGGAAAGCTGGCCAAGAGTAGCAATATAAAAAAAAATGCCCACTTAGTTATCAATCCCCTTTGCAAGTCGAGAGAGTTAGCCAAAATAAAGGGCTAAATGTCTTTTTTTTAATACCATGTGGGCTTTTCACGGGAATTTATTGGCAAAAGGGGATACTTTTCGGGGTGCTTCTTATCTTAAAGCCCACCCTCTAGGAAACCGTTGCTCCGAATGAGGAAGCCCAACCTACACTCGGACCGTGGACTAGATTCGAACCTGTACACTTGGAGACCCCTCGGACCCCAAAGCACGCATGGTTCCACTGTACCACGGCGGCCTCCTTGGTGATACATGTATGCTGATCTGCACACTAATGAGCTTCGTGAACAGTTCTTTATCTTTTATTTTCAGATATTGCGAACGTAAAAATCAACTTAATTTCCTCAGTAAGAAAAGTGTTTTGTTCCAATGTTTGAGCTGAATCTTCGTGAAACTTTGCTTTAAAAATATTCTGCATCTAAACCTAAAATTATATAAGACTAATTTCCTATTTATGAGATCTGATGCTGGCACACCTAAGTCAATTTTTCTAAGTAGTGCAGAGCTTTAGTTTGGAAAGAAAACCATGTAATTATTTCACGTAAAGTAAGATTAAATATTGAATTGTAACCATAAACAAAAACTCTTGGTCACTTTTTCAGCCATGACTGAGAATATAAAAACCGTGCCACCCAGCCCAGCGCTCCCCTCCGTGCCATCTACCCCCGCCCTCTCCTCCCTGCCACCTATCCCTGCCCATTCCGCCGTACCACCTACCCCTGCCCTTCCCTACATACCACCCAGTCTTGCCCTCTCCTACATGCCACCTAGTCCCACCCTCCCTGCGTGCCACCTAGATCCGTATTCAGAAACGCTCTGCTCTCTCACCACGACTAATTTCCCAAGGCCACAAAGATGACTAGCAGGGTTTTCAAGAGTATTTTTCCAGTTAAAAATGTAGAAATCTTGCTAATCTGCCTCTAGAACCGCAAAAACACCTTAAAAAAACTCGTGTAAATTTAGATAAAAGCCTTTTGAAATAGTGGTGAAACATTGAAGTGTTTGAGATTACGAGACCTAGCCCTGCTCTTAGCCCTGCCCTATACACGACTTCAGTACACACGAGGGCAACATGCGGTGAAGGAGGTCCTTGGTTCGCTTCTCCTCGTCGCGCAGTGCCTGAGTGCGATTGGCCACCAGCTCCTCCAGGTTCTTGCTGTACTGCTCCATCATCTGCATCATGTGGTCCATCAGGTTGCCTCGCTTGCTGTGGACCGGAGGAGGAGGAACGGTTAGGTTAGGTTAGGTTAGGTTAGGGGAGGTTAGGTTAGGTTAGGTTAGGTTAGGTCAAGTGTAAGTCACGAAGCTTTGCCTTTATAGAATAGAAACTTCTCACATTCTCATATATATCAAAGCACCAAAACTTCAATTCTCATCCACTTATGCACTCAAATATAGAAATACCACACATTATATGCTCTCCTCTTATCTTATCCACCAAAATTTCCACTTTCATCCACTCCATAAACAAGAAAATCCACATTCTCATATATATCAAAACACCAAAAAACTTCAATTCTCATCCACTTATCCACCCAAATGCAGATGCCACATACTCACCTGCTATCTTACCCACCAAAATTTCCACTTTAATCCACTTAATATAAAAAAAAACTCCACAAACATAAAAAAACTTCAACTCTCATCCACTTATCCACCTGAATAGAAACACCACACACCACAGCCTCACCTCTTATCCTTCATGCCTTTAACCTTAAGCTTGATGGTCCTAAAGCTTGGTCTGTCCGCGGGTGACTCAGACCAACACATCTGCATGGCGATCCGGACAGCAGTGTTGGAACCGAAGGGCATGTCGACAATTTTGTTAAGGTCAGGGCGGTAAGGTGACCCAGCTTCTGTACTGCCGGCTCTGACCTTACGAATGATGTCTGTGGAGGAGAAGGAGAAAGAGAAGGAGAAGGAGAAGGAAAAGGAGAAGAAGAACAAGAACAACAAGATCAAGAACAAAACAAGAGGAAGCAAGAGGAAGAAAAAATCCAATAAAAATCTAACAAATTTCATCCCCCAAACCCTCCACACCACTCTTCCTACACCTCTCAAACCACCAATGCCTAACCTCTGACCCTTAAACTACCACTGTGACTTCCTTAACAAGCCTTACCAGCTGCATTGTCGTTGGCTACCCCGTCGTACATGCCGTAGGGTCCCTGGCGTCCAATCACCTCGTGGAAGATAATACCAAATGAATAGACATCTGCTTCCTTCGTCCACGGCGCGTCTATCCCTTCCCGCA
>NC_059260.1:2948888-2951388 GCF_017591435.1 Portunus trituberculatus | reverse complement strand
AAAATAGCCGCAGAGAGCAAAGCGTTTCTGAATATGGTGCTAAAGGTCAACTGATGGGATCATTCGTCTGGTTTGGAAAGTTCAGGAAGATCAATAAACGATGCAAGATTCAATTCCATTTACTTCTGACACTGAAACCGGCGATGCTATTTTGTTTTTTCCGTTTTCTTTTCTTTTTTTTCTTCGTATTTTCTAATTTTGTTATTTTCACTGTGATTTCCTTTGTATTTTCGTGGTATATTTTCATCTCTCTCTCTCTCTCTCTCTCCACGTATTTTCCGTCGTACTTATCATATCTGGTGTATTTTTAGCTTAAGTCGTGCTGTGTGTGTGTGTGTGTGTGTGTGTGTGTGTGTGTGTGTGTGTGTGTGTGTGTGTGTGTGTGTGTGTGTGTGTGTGTGTGTGTGTGTTATCACGTTGGTGTTTTCCTGCGGTGAAAAGAAAGGAGCCATGAAACGTTCTGCTTACCATGCTCTCTCTCTCTCTCTCTCTCTCTCTACTCATAAACTATTATCATATTATCACTATTATTATTACTGTTATTACTATTATTACCTCTTTATACGCGATAAGTTTGACAGAGGCAGAAGAAAATAAAGATAAAAGATAGAAATGATGAAGAGACAAACAGACACTTGCCATACACTAAACTGATCTGAACGCCACGCCCACTTCCCCCTTGGCTTCTCCTCCCCCGTCTCTCAACTCGGGAGCTGATTGGTCACCTCGTAATACTTAGTTAATTCTCCTTATATGTGCTTTCAATTATGTATGTGACTATTTGTATGTATGTATGTATGTATGTATGTATGTATGTATGTGTGTGTATGTGTTTAGTATATATTTCAATATTCATTTTTCTCTTCACACTCAAATAATGGCAAATATTAAAAGTCTTATTCTATGTGCTTTTATTTATCTAATGTGTGTGTGTGTGTGTGTGTGTGTGTGTGTGTGTGTGTGTGTGTGTGTGTGTGTGTGTGTGTGTTTAGTATTTCAACGTTCATTTTTCTCTTCACACTCAGATAATGATAAATGTGAAAATGTCTTCCTCCAAGTGCTTTTATTTATCTATGTATGTGACTGTGTGTACCTATGTATATGTGTGTGTGTGTGTGTGTGTGTGTGTGTGTGTGTGTGTGTGTGTGTGTGTGTGTGTGTGTGTACATAAGAACATAAGAAAGAGGGAAGCTGCAAGATGCCGCCAGGTCTATACGAGGCAGTCCCAGTGTGCTTAATCTACCTAATTCCATCTATCTTCCCCATCCATAAATTTATCTAACCTTCTTTTAAAGCTCCCTATTGACTCAGCCCTGACTACATGACCACTGAGACTGTTCCACTCATCAACCACTCTGTTTGAAAACCAGTTCCTTCCCATTTCCTTCCTAAACCTGAATTTTTCAAGTATAAACCCATTATTTCTGGTATGTATGTGTGTATGTGGCTAGTATTTCAACATCCATCATTCTCTTCCCACTCAGATAATGACAAATGTGGAAATGTTAGATAAATAACGTTGTGTTGTTACATCTTGTTTCCCCATCACTATAATTTCCCTCAGCTATCCATGTATCTATTTTTTTATATTATTATTTATCTATTTATTTCATTTTTTGATGTTACGGCTTATAGCGCCTCTAAGTCTACTTGAAGACTTAGCGGCGCATGCAATTTTATTTATAGTGGTAGCCATATTAGGGCCCATATCACCACCCAAGCGCATCTTTGGTGTAAGGCAATAACACCTCCACTTAGAACCAGGTACCATGGAGATATGTAGGTAACTTTAAACAATTAATTAGTGTATCTAGCTGTCTATCTATTCATTTACTAAGCGGAATGTTGACGTCTAATGAAAAATCTCTCCCACTCCTCTCTATTCTTATCTTCTTCTTCTTCTTCTGTGTCCTGTCCTTGGTCATAATCCTCCCATTTTCCTTTATTCCTATCTTCTTCCTCTTCTCTATCCAGTTCTTCATCATAATCCCTCCCATTCTCCTTTATTCCTATCTTCCTCTATCCAGTCCTTCATCATAATCCCTCCCATTCTCCTTTATTTAACTTCCTCTTCCTCTTCTGTGTCCCGTCCTTGGTCATAAGCTCCTATTTCCTCTCCCTTAGCAAGACGCATCAGGCACACTGGCAGCAAGATCAAGAGTTAGAGCCATGTATTACTACTGGCAATGACTACACTTTCCACTGGCCACGTATCACTATAAAATAAATAAATGTATAAATAATAATGATCCCGTTGTAAAGTAGAAACCTCGCTTGACACTTTGTATAGAATTCTGACTAATTATTTTGATTCTTTGATGGAAACTACAATTCAAATGGGCCTTTTTTTTTCTATTATTTTTTTTTTGCCCTTGGTAGTTACATTACATTAAAAAAAAATCAAGATCAAGATTAAGAGAGGCATCTATAGGCCACGAGAGAAATTGTGCCTTGCTAAAACAAACACTGAGCCCCGTTAGAAATCCAAAACCGTACATGA